>NC_035168.2:35708450-35920475 GCF_001659605.2 Manihot esculenta | reverse complement strand
TTGGACTTTGGCGGTTCTTGGAGGCAGCATCTACCTTTGGTGGAGTTTGCCTACATAACAGCCATCATGCTAGCATCGGGATG
Organism: Manihot esculenta; assembly: GCF_001659605.2. NCBI lineage: Eukaryota > Viridiplantae > Streptophyta > Magnoliopsida > Malpighiales > Euphorbiaceae > Manihot > Manihot esculenta. The sequence goes on along the minus strand of NC_035168.2, from coordinate 35,920,392 downwards.
GCTCCATATGAAGCTTGTACGGAAGGAAGTGTAGATCACCTGTTTGCTGGGAGGAAGTTGGAGAGAAGGCCTTGGGCAGGGCCTGAGCTAGTGGAAATTACCAGCAGGGTGGTACCCGATAATCAGAGAAAGGATCAAGACTGCTGCAAGCAGACAGAGGAGTTATGCAGACATCCGCAGAAGGCAATTAGAGTGTTCAGGGGAGGATCTGGTATTGGTTAGGTTGTCTCCAATGAAGGTTCGAGAGGTTCGAGTGTCTTCGGGAAGAAAGGTAAACTAGACCCCACGATACATCGGGACCCTTTGAAATCTTGCAAAAGATTTTGGAATGTGTCCGTACAAGCTAGATTTACCTGCTTCAATGGCAAGAATCCATCCGGTCTTCCATGGTTCGATGTTGAGGAAGTTTGTGTCAGATCCGAAGCACATGTTCTTAGGTGAGCCTGATTGTGGAGGGTCCCAGAGGATCCTCACCATGATTGGAAACAGCCAGTACGGATCATAGACACGCAGATCAGAAAGTTAAGAAACAAGGAAATCCCGATGGTGAAAGTCCTGTGGAACCACCCACAACTTGGGCAAGAATGCACTTGGGAGACACGGGAGTCTATGCTCCAGCAGTACCCTCAGCTCTTTTAAGGTTAGATCCCATGTGTTGATTAGTGCTTAGTATGTATGTTATATGTTTGCCATGTTATTGTTTTGTTTGTGAACATTCGGGACGAATGTTCTTAAGGGGGGAAGAATGTAATACCCGGCTAGGACTCTGGTTATCGGGAATTCCTGTACGTCCGTGGAATCTCGGATGTCGGAAACCTCTAGAAGGGTAAAACCATGTTTTTATGAAATTGTTTTTAATGTATTTTATGTTTTTTAAGCAAAAAGGAAATTGAGTTTTTATGAAAAGACCAAAGGAGGCTTTGCCAGGTTCGGCCGCCGAAAGTGAGGTTCGGGCCGCCGAACATGTGGTGGGTTTTGGGGAGCGCTTTAGGCCTCCGAAAGCCTTTGTTTGAAAGACTCAAGGTTCGGCCGCCGAACCTCATGTTCGGAATGCTCCGAACATGCATGAGATGTGGGGGCACGTTAGGTCGCCGAAATGTGACAGAACCTGCCCTATAAAGACCCCGTGAACCGAAACAGGCGAGGTTTTCTTCCCATTCGGCCGACGTAAGCTTTAGCCCTCCTATGGTCATTTTAAGTGTTTTCCCTCAAATCCTTTAGATCTTAACAAGTTACATCTTGTTTTTGAAGAGTTTTAAGTTTAAGCAAGTTTTGGAGCTTTGAGGTTCAAGAACTCGAATCATCTCCCATCTTCGAGCTAGGATCGTTTCTCTCTCGATCTTCAAGAGGTAAGACCGCGATCTCTAGTTCTATATGTGTTTTAAGTAAGTTTTATGCAAGTTTTGGAGGATAGAAATGCATGAGTAGGCTTGATGAGTTTTATGAAAAAATCCATGGTTTAATGTGTGTTTATGTGCAATGTGGCTTGCTTGTGTGTTGTAGTTGGGGTTTAAAAACTTGTTGGAGGCCCCTAGGAGCTTGGTATGCTTGAGTATGCTGTGTTGTAGAATAGATTTATGCATGATTGTTGTTGTGTAGGGGGGTTTTGGGCCATGAAGAGCCAAGTTTCTGCCTTTGCATAAGAACCAGTTTCGGCAGCCGAAGGTACTTTCGGCCGCCGAACCAGCTTAGGAGGCAGCTTTAGGCTGCCAAGCCTGCCCCCGAAAAGTTGGAGTTTCGGCTTCTGTCCGAGACTTTCGGCCGCCAACAAGGTTGCCGCGAACATGCATGAGTTTCGTCTCTGTTCTGGGAGTTTCGGCCGCCGAAGGTGTCGCCGAACCTGCCTGACTTTCGGCTCTGGAGGACTTTCAGGCCGACCGAGGTGGCCGCCGAAAGTTGGCCCTTCCCAGCTTTCTTGCATTGTTTTCTAGGTTTGTTTTGAGGTGTTTGAGGAGGTTTTTGGGGGTATGTTTAGAGTATGTTTTGTTGTTTGGTGCCTCATTTGAGTCCACCTGTGTAGGATTCGGACCCGAGAGGACCCGTGACCCCGGTTGTGAGATTAGTCTTTCAGAGTCCGTCGTTAAAGCTTCAGTCACCAGGGAGTGGGATTATTTCCCTAACTTTTTTAAGTAATGAATAATGAACAAATGAATGAATCTGATAGACATACTCATGCATCATTAATGCCATGCGATGTTTCAGGATGTTTTGCATTAGAATTCACGAATTTGTTGCATTGCATAATTTGATGTTGATGTGGATGGTTATTGGGTGATCCATAGTCCTCAATGTTATGTTATGATAGATATGTTATGGAGAGACCAGAGGCCCATTCTAACGCCCTTGGCACTATTAAGAGAAAGGACCAGCGGAGGGGCCATTCTACGCCCCTGGCACTTTGGAATGTTATGATATGTATGTTATGTAAGAGAAAGACCAGCGAGGCCCATTCTACGCCCCTGGGCACTTGGAAATGTGAGTGACTAATGGTGACCGAATACCATCCTTGTGATGTGATTTAAATGTGATGTGTTGCATTTCATGAAAGCATGTAAAGTAAAAGTTATGTTATTTAATGTTAATAATAAAATGAATAATAATATACCTTAAAAAGGTGTGGATTAAAGCAAATGTAAATAATAAAAATGAAGAATAAAATACCTAAAAAATGGAGGAATTAATATCATGTTTACTTTTTACTCACTGGGCTTTTTAGCTCACCCTCTCCCCTAACCCCAGTCTTGCAGGTACTGTGTAGATAGAGAAGTCAAGAGTAAGAGGAGTTATGTAATAGCATAGCTGTGGAACATGGTTCATTCATAATGTAAAAGGTAGTGTTAATGTAAATGTAAGTGTTATATGCTTGACTAGAGTCTGTTGTAATCCCTTAAATACATGAGATAAAATGTTTTATGATGTTTTATGTAACCCAAGCCTGATATATGTTATGTACCCATTGGAGTATTTGTTGAGAACTCCAATGAGGGGGTTTATGTTATGATTTATGCATGCACAGGCTAGGCTGGGTAAAGAAATGTTGAATGAAAGAAAAGTTTTAATTTTTATGTATGTTTTGGTTCATGTATGGGATTGAAACAGGTTCACAGGATGTAATGTTTGGCTGCTACGGTCCGGCGGCCCTTAAGCCGACCTGAATCTAGCGCCGGTAGCGGTCCGGTTTCCGGGGTCGTTACAGAATGGTATCAGAGCCTAGGTTCATATGGTCGGACCTAGAGTGTCGGGCTCATAGATGTTATAGAAAGGGTCAAGCACAATAGGAAATCATGTCCACTAGGATAGGATGTAGAGTCCTGGTCAGAATGCAAGTATGTATGCTATGAGATATGCTATGATTATGATGTGTATATGATGTGGGTTCATGTGTTTCCACATGAACCATTTGATGCTAATGTTTGTTATCTGTGCTGTTTTTCAGTAAACAGAATGCGAGGAACTCGTCGATCAGCTAGATTGACTAGAGTACCACCGGAGGATGAGGGCACGAGCGCCCGTCCTCCAGCATTGCCAAGGGCAATGTCAGCAGGTCCAACAGAGACAGAAGTGAGGGACCCTAGAAGGTCCTTGGATCTGGGTAGAAGCAGATCAGTAAGGGGTACAGTTCAGGAAAGAATGTCAGTTGATGGAGAAGAAGAGATGGATGTGGAGCAGAGGAGGGATGGTAACCTTGGTGTAAACATGCCAGAAGAGGGCATGGGTGAGTCTCAGGGAGGCACTCAGGCCTCGGGTTTGTTCCACCACCCCAGTACCACCTTTTTCACCATACCCCGGGTATTCGATGGGAAGTACATCGGATTACCCCAGTTTTAAATCCTTACCCTTCTCACATGCCATATCCACCTTTCTACCCACAGTATCCACAGTACCCTATGTACCCACCTCCATCCTTCCATCCAGGCACAGCAAACCCTATCCCAGGGGATGTCGCACCACCACCACCAGCAGAAACCCACAGTTCCAGAAACCCAAAGACCTCAACCTACCTCATCTAGGGAGCAAGGCCAAGATGACCGACTACATGAAGTTGGGTGCTCCCCAGTTTGATACAGGTGATGATCCGTTTGTGTACCTGGAGAAGGTCAAAACAATTACAGATGAGATAGGTGCTGATGACAGCAGAGCCATTCAGATGGCTGGTTTCACCCTGAAATGCAAAAAGGCCCGTGAGTGGTTCAAGGGCTATGTGAAACCAAGGGTGGACAGTCTTTCATGGGAGGAGTTTGCGAATGAGTTCGCAGGATGGGCTTTCCCTGACAGTTCAAGGGAGCTGAAGATGATTGAGTTTGAACAGCTGAAGCAGACAGATGAGATGGGTGTCGATGAGTACACCGATAGATTTTTAGAGTTGTTACCGTTTGCTAGGCAACATCTGGACACAGATTCGAAGAAGTCGAGGAGGTATATCATGAGGCTCCATTCCAGGTATTCCTCCTTGGTTCAGTCAGCTGATAGAGAAAGTTTCCATGCCATTGTAGACATGGCCAGGAGAATGGAGGCTAGTGCAATCATCGAGGGGACTGTTAAGCAGTCAGTGACACAGCCTTCAGGTTCTAAGACCCCAGGTGGGGGAAGGATAGACCCTTCATCCTTGAGTTCAGCTAGTAAGAAGTGGAGCAGTACCACTAAGAAACCAAAGAAGAGTAAGTTCTGGAGCAAGATCAAATCAGGACTGGGACTAGGAAGTGGCTCAAGCTCTGGTGCTGATAATGCAGTGTGTGCACGGTGTGGTAAGCTACACAGAGGGGTATGCCGTTTTGGGACAACAGCCTGCTACAGGTGTGGGCAGGAGGGACACATGTCCATGGAGTGTCCTAGAGCAGTTCCTATGGCACGGCCCCAGCAGACTACTTCGGGTAGTGTGGCACAGCCAGCAGCTTCAGCCGCGACACAGGCCAGTGGCAGAGGCCGAGGGAGAGGGTCAGCCTCTTCTTCATCAGCTTACAGAGGGGAAGGTCCGTCAGCTCCAGCACGGATCTTCACTATGACTCAGCAGGAGGCAAACGCATCCAACACCGTGGTGTCAGGTAATATCATCATTGGTTGTTCAGATGCTTATGCCTTAATGGACCCGGGTGCATCCCATTCTTTTGTTTCTCCGAGAGCGGTCGAGAGGTTGGGTTTGATGGTCTCTGGGTTAGAGTGTCCCCTATGGGTCAGTGGACCCAAGTGTGACCCGTCAGTGGCAGAGTCAGTCTGCCAGTACAGTCCAGTTTTCATAGAGGGAAGATGCCTATCCGCCGACCTTGTGGTTCTAGACTTGACAGATTTTGACGTCATTCTAGGGATGGATTGGCTATCTACCCATGGTGCTACCTTGGATTGCAGAGACAAGGTAGTTAAGTTCAGATGTCAGGATGGGTCAGAGGTTGTCTTTAGAGGAGACAGGGGGAGTACACCTAGAGGTTTGATATCAGCCCTACAGGCCCGTAGGCTGCTCAGGAGGGGTTGTCAGGGTTATCTAGCTCATGTGAAAGAGCTAGACAGAGATGTCAGAGAGCCCGCCTCAGTGCCTGTGGTTAGAGAGTTCTTAGATGTCTTCCCAGACGAACTGCCAGGTTTACCGCCTCCTAGGGAGATAGAGTTCGAGATAGAATTGATGCCAGGAACCAGACCGATCTCTATCCCTCCCTACAGGATGGCGCCAGCAGAGCTGAAGGAGCTTAAAGAACAGTTGCAAGAGTTGGTAGACAAGGGCTTCATCCGACCGAGTACCTCACCTTGGGGTGCTCCAGTGTTGTTCGTGAAAAAGAAGGATGGATCCCTTAGACTTTGTATCGACTACAGATAGTTGAACAAGGTCACTACCAAGAACAAGTACCCGTTGCCTAGGATCGATGATCTATTCGACCAGCTATCAGGAGCAGGTTGTTTCTCCAAAATAGATCTGAGATCTGGGTATCATCAGCTGAGGATAAGAGATGAAGACGTGCCAAAGACAGCTTTCAGAACCAGATATGGGCACTATGAGTTCCTAGTGATGCCGTTCGGGTTAACAAACGCCCCTGCAGCATTCATGGATCTCATGAACAGAGTATTTAGCCAATACCTGGATCACTTCGTTATTGTCTTCATAGATGATATCTTAGTGTATTCCAGGAATGCAGAAGAGCATGCCCATCATCTGCGGTTGGTCTTGCAGACTTTGAGGGAACATGGCTTGTATGCCAAGTTCTCTAAATGTGAGTTCTGGCTGAGGAGCATTTCGTTCTTGGGGCATGTAGTGTCAGAGAATGGTATTGAGGTGGACCCCAAGAAGACAGAAACTGTGGCTAACTGGCCTAGACCCACTTCAGTGACAGAGATTAGAAGTTTCTTGGGTTTGGCTGGTTACTACAGGAGGTTCGTTCAGGACTTCTCAAAGATAGCAGCTCCTCTGACCAGGTTAACCAGGAAGAATCAGAAATTTCTGTGGACCGACCAGTGCGAAGAGAGTTTTGAAGAGCTTAAGAAGAGGTTGACTTCAGCACCAGTTTTAGCTCTGCCATCTAGTGATGAGGACTTTACAGTCTTTTGTGATGCATCCCGTGTGGGACTGGGTTGTGTACTGATGCAGAATGAGAGGGTGATTGCTTATGCTTCTAGGCAGCTGAAGAAGCATGAGTTGAATTACCCCACACATGACCTTGAGATGGCAGCAGTAATCTTTGCACTCAAGATGTGGAGGCACTACCTCTATGGGGTAAAATGTGAGATCTTTACAGATCATAAGAGCCTGCAGCACATCCTGAGTCAAAGAGATTTGAACTTGAGACAGAGAAGATGGGTAGAACTGCTCAGTGACTACGATTGCAAAATCCAGTATCATCCGGGTAAGGCTAATGTAGTAGCTGATGCCTTAAGCCGGAAATCACTCGGCAGTCTATCCCACATCACGGCAGAACGAAGACCAGTAGTAAAGGAGTTCTACAAGCTCATCGAAGAAGGGCTGCAGTTAGAGTTGTCGGGTACAGGTGCCTTGTTGGCTCAGATGAAAGTGACACCCGTGTTCCTTGAGCAAGTTGCTCAGAAACAGCATGAGGACCCCGAGTTAGTAAAGATTGCCAGGACTGTTCAGTCAGGCAATGATAGTGAGTTCAGATTCGACAGTAAAGGGATCCTCCGCTATGGGAGTCGATTATGTGTACCAGACGACATAGGGCTAAAAGGAGACATTATGAGAGAGGCTCATAATGCAAGATACATCATTCACCCCGGAGCCACCAAGATGTATCAAGATTTAAAGAAAGTTTATTGGTGGCCAGCAATGAAGAAAGAAGTGGCACAGTTCGTGTCAGCCTGCGAAGTGTGTCAGAGGGTGAAGCTGGAACATCAGAAGCCGGCTGGAATGCTTAACCCGCTACCTATTCCAGAATGGAAATGGGAAAATATAGCTATGGACTTCGTAGTAGGGTTACCGGCGGCGTCCAACAGAGTGGACTCCATATGGGTGATTGTGGACAGACTCACCAAATCTGCTCACTTCATTCCTGTCAGGAGCGGCTATTCTGTGGACAAGTTAGCGCAGGTGTATGTGGACGAGATCGTCAGGCTGCATGGGGTTCCCGTTTCGATAGTGTCAGATAGAGGACCCCAGTTCACCTCCAGGTTTTGGCGGAGTCTGCAGAATGCCATGGGTACTAGGTTGGATTTCAGTACTGCCTTCCACCCCCAGACTGATGGACAGTCAGAAAGGACCATCCAGACTATCGAGGATATGCTCAGAATGTGTGTGCTGGACTTTGGCGGTTCTTGGAGGCAGCATCTACCTTTGGTGGAGTTTGCCTACAATAACAGCCATCATGCTAGCATCGGGATGGCTCCATATGAAGCTTTGTACGGAAGGAAGTGTAGATCACCTGTTTGCTGGGAGGAAGTTGGAGAGAAGGCCTTGGCAGGGCCTGAGTGTAATACCCGGCTAGTTCAGGCATCGGAATTCCTACCGTCCGGTGGATTCTTGATGTCGGAATTGTCTAGAAGGGTAAGAGTGAAGGTTTTCTAAAGGGTTTACGTATTTTAAAGGTTTGGTTTAGAGAAGAGAGGAGTTTTGAAGAGAAAAGACCAAGGAGGCAAAATGCAGGTTCGGCCGCCGAAGGTAATGTTCGGCCGCCGAAAGTGCTATAGGTTCGGCTTCCTAAACTTCACGTTAGGCCGCCGAAGGTTGCATGGTTTTGCATGCAGTTTCGGCAGCCGAAGGAAAGGCGGTTGGCCACCTATTTAAGCCCCGTTGACTGGCCATGGAGGGTGCTGGAAGCTCTCTTTGTGGTCAAGGTGGGGTTTAGGTTCTCCTTGGATGTTTTCATGGTGTTTTCCTCAAATCTTAAAGGTTTTCATGAGTTTTCCCTTGGATTTGAAGGTTTTGAGTCAAAAGAGGAAGTGGTGGAGCTTGAAGCTTGAGGAGCTTGGTTTCTCATCAATGATGTGGAAAGTATGTGTTGTGTTGCATTTTCATAAAGGATGTGTATGAATGAACTATCTTCAGTGTTTCTACTCACTGGGCTTTATAGCTCATCCCATTCCCTTAATCCCAGTTTTGCAGGTACAGGGTTAGCTGGGAAGTCAGAAGCATCAGAGTGTTGGCTTCAGTATGTGTGTACTAGAGTAGTGTGGACATGATGTAAATTAAAGAGATAGATGTAAAGTGATGTAATAGCTAGTTCGTAAATCAGTATGTTAATGAGATAGACTGTGCTTTTGCCTATAGTGTATGTTAATCCCTTGAGTATATGCATGTATCCTGTTTTATAGTTTCTTGATGAGAAATGAGTCAGACCAGACTTAATATATGTTGTGTTTCGAAAACCCAGTGAATGATAGCTGTGCGGGAAGACAGGGATTCATTCCTTTGACCCAAGACCAGTGCAATAGGAAAGACCAGGTTTGATTCCTGTGATCCATAGAGAGAGGCCATTAGAGAAGACCAGGTTTGATTCCTGTGACTCTATGGTAGCCAAGGTAACTTATGATATGCTGACCCTTACAGAGTGGGTTCTATGCTGCAGAGCGCATAGGGTATGGAGGTTACTTGGTAGAGTATCACTGGTGTATTATAGATAGCCTGAGGGCTAGCTCAGATTAGTATATCTGAGTATTTTGGTTCATATGCCTGGACCTACAGAGAGTGTTTTAAAGGTTAAGTCTGGTTGTTTTTCGTAACAGTTAATAGTCCAGTCGGATCATGTATGGGATTTTAACAGGTACACAGAGTTCATAGCAGGCTTACTACGGGTCTAGGCGGCCTTAAGCCGATCTGGATCCTAGTGCCGAGCAGTTTGGGCCGTTACACAGAGGGTACCGGTTTCCGGGCTGTTACAGATGGTATCAGAGCAGTGGGCCTCAAGAGTACGGTGTGTGAACATGTTTGTTCAAGGATTAGAGATATCCCACATCGGAAAGAGGTTGGTTTAGATGTTCTAGGAAGGCAAAGCACACGAAGTGAGTCATGTCCACTAAGATAGGAAGTTGTTTTGCATGCTGATGTGACATGCCCATGTATATAAACATGTGCATTACTGTTATGTTATGTATGCATGTATCTATTGTAGGTTCATGTGTTTTCATATGAACATGTGTGCTAATGCTTGTTTCTTTGTGTGTTGTTCTTCAGGAGAGCTAGAATGAGTCGTTCTGTGGAGTCAGATCCATCAGAGGGATCTTATGAGGAACATAGAGAAGAAATGAAGCTAGAAAGAGCATCAGGAGATCAGAGAGAGATAGAAGTAGAAAGAAAAGATGTAGGTGTACAGGTGAATATGGACGAGGAAGATGACCAGAATAGGAAGACTGAAATGTCAGGTGTAGGAGAGAGTGAACCCTCCACTTGGAGTACAGCGACCTGGAAAGGAGTGAAATGGGGGAACACTAGCAAGAAAAAAGTGAGAGGCCTTAAGGGGTCAAAGAAAAATAAGAGGCTAGGTTATGATGTTGGTGTAAGTTCGGGTAGAGGCAGAGCAAAATGTGAGAGATGTGGAAGAATGCATAAAGGAGTTTGTCTTGCAGGGACGACAGCTTGTTTTAGATGTGGTCAGGAGGGACATATGATGCGTGAGTGTCCTATTGCGCTTCGCATAGTTCAGTCCCAGCAGACTTTAGCAGATAGAATGGCTCCGGCCAATAGGCAAGAAAGAGAGGCAACCACATCTGCTACCTCTGTGCCAGGTATGCTCAATTGTTTTGAGTGTTGGGATATGTATTTTTGAGGATCCTGAGAGGATGTCAATTGTATAGAAAAGTAAAGGTTAAAAAGATAGAGATTCAGAGAAGAGTTAATAGTTAAAGGATTTGGGAACCAAAGAAGAGTAGAAAGAATGGCTATGAGATGTTAGAATATCTCAGGTTCCTAAAGAAGAACAAGAGAAAAGGAAGAGCTAAGAATGAGCTGAGAAAAGGGATTAGAGTCAGTCTGGGATTAGGTGGTAGTTGAGGCAGAGGAAAGGGTAAGCCTTTTCTTTAGAGATTCTCGAGGGAAGTTCCCTTAGCTTTGGCTTGGATCTTCACCCTGATTCAGTAAGAGGCTAACACATCGAACGTGGTGACGTTAGATACGTTCACTTAGAGGCGTTTGGATGTGTATGCTGTTGTTTAGACCCTAATGTTTCGCTTTCCTTGGTGTTGTGAGCCGTTGATAGGATTGGGTTTGATGACTTCTGGGCTTAGAGTGTTTTCCTTGGGTCAGTGGACCTGAGAGTGTGCTCCATCGAGGTAAAGTCAGTCAGTTCAGTGCAGAGTTTGTGGTGAGTAGATGCGATCCAGCTGACCTTATGGTTCTAGAGTTGACTGTGTGATGTCATTCTAGGGCGGATTGATGCATTACTCCTGGTACTACCTGTGTCGTCAGAGACAAGGTAGGAGAGTTTATAGTTGAAGATGGATCAGAGTAGTCCTTTTAGGGGACAGAGTATAGCTGCCTAGAAGTTGATGTCAGCCCTACAGGCTCACAGAGCAGGAAAGGTTATCAGAGGGTTGTTTTAGCTCTTGTGAGAAAGTTTGTCAGGACAGGGAATCAGCCTCAGTGCCCTTTTCTAGTGAATACTAGATGTTGCCCAGATAGGCTGTCAGGTTTACCATCTGTCAGGGAGGTAGAGTTGGAATGAGACTGGTATCTGGACGCAGAACCATTGTTTCCTTTCTTTCCTCTACAGAATGGTACCTGCAGAGAGAGAGCGGAGAGCTATCAGAGAGGCTTGGTAGTTAAAGGTTTTATCTGACGTAGTACTTCACCCTGGTTTATGCCCTGTTGGTGTGGGAAACGACAGATGAATCCTTAAGGTTTTAATCTGATAGAACAGTTAAATAGTGAGTTCAAGCTGGTAAGTAAGTACCAAGTTTTCCTTGTTAGGATTGATGAGCTTTTAGCTGTTCTGATTTGCGTAGCCCTTTGAGAATTGGGAAGAAAGGGTAGAAAAGAGGAGATAAAGAGAAAAGAGAAATAAGGATCAGAGTATCGCAGCGAAAGCTGTGGAGTTTAGATCTTGTTCGTTTCTTGTTTGTTTGGTTTTAACATTCGAGGACGAATGTTTTATAAGGGGGGAAGATTGTAATACCCGGCTAGTTCAGGCATCGGAATTCCTACCGTCCGGTGGATTCTTGATGTCGGAATTGTCTAGAAGGGTAAGAGTGAAGGTTTTCTAAAGGGTTTACGTATTTTAAAGGTTAAGTCTGGTTGTTTTTCGTAACAGTTAATAGTCCAGTCGGATCATGTATGGGATTTTAACAGGTACACAGAGTTCATAGCAGGCTTACTACGGGTCTAGGCGGCCTTAAGCCGATCTGGATCCTAGTGCCGAGCAGTTTGGGCCGTTACACAGAGGGTACCGGTTTCCGGGCTGTTACACTGAGCTAGTGGAAATTACCAGCAGGGTGGTACCCATAATCAGAGAAAGGATCAAGACTGCTGCAAGCAGACAGAGGAGTTATGCAGACATCCGCAGAAGGCAATTAGAGTTTCAGGAGGGGGATCTGGTATTGCTTAAGGTGTCTCCAATGAAGGGAGTGGTTCGCTTCGAGAAGAAAGGTAAACTAGCCCCACGATACATCGGACCCTTTGAAATCTTGCAAAAGATTGGGAATGTGTCGTACAAGCTAGATTTACCTGCTTCAATGGCAAGAATCCATCCGGTCTTCCATGTTTCGATGTTGAGGAAGTTTGTGTCAGATCCGAGCAAGGTTCTTAGTGAGCCTGATGTGGAGGTCCAAGAGGATCTCACCTATGTTGAACAGCCAGTACGGATCATAGACACGCAGATCAGAAAGTTAAGAAACAAGGAAATCCCGATGGTGAAAGTCCTGTGGAACCACCACAACTTGGAAGAATGCACTTGGGAGACACGGGAGTCTATGCTCCAGCAGTACCCTCAGCTCTTTTAAGGTTAGATCCCTATGTGTTGATGTGCTTAGTATGTATGTTATATGTTTGCCATGTTATGTGTTGTTTGGTGAACATTCGGGGACGAATGTTCTTAAGGGGGGAAGAATGTAATACCCGGCTAGACTCTGGTATCGGAATTCCTACCGTCCGGTGGAATCTCGGATGTCGGAAACCTCTAGAAGGGTAAAACCATGTTTTATGAAATGTTTTTAATGTATTTTATGTTTTTAAGCAAAAAGGAAATTGAGTTTTTAATGAAAAAGACCAAAGGAGGCTTTGCCAGGTTCGGCCGCCGAAAGTGAGGTTCGGCCGCCGAACATGGTGGGGTTTTGGGAGCGCTTTAGGCCTCCGAAAGCCTTGTTTGAAAGACTCAAGGTTCGGCCGCCGAACCTCATGTTCGGCCGCCGAACATGCATGAGATGTGGGGGCACGTTAGGCCGCCGAAAGGTGACAGAACCTGCCCTATAAAGGACCCCGTGACCGAAACAGGCGAGGTTTTCTCTCCCATTTCGGCCGACGGTAAGCTTTAGCCCTCCTATGGTCATTTTAAGTGTTTTCCCTCAAATCCTTTAGATCTTAACAAGTTACATCTTGTTTTTGAAGAGTTTTAAAGTTTAAGCAAGTTTTGGAGCTTTGAGGTTCAAGAACTCGAATCTCCCCATCTTCGAGCTAGGATCGTTTCTCTCTCGATCTTCAAGAGGTAAGAGCCGATCTCTAGTTCTATATGTGTTTTAAGTAAGTTTTATGCAAGTTTTTGGGGTAGAAATGCATGAGTAGGCTTGATGAGTTTTTATGAAAAATCCATGGTTTAATGTGTGTTTATGTGCAATGTGGCTTGCTTGTGTGTTGTAGTTGGGGTTTAAACTTGTTGGAGGCCCCTAGGAGCTTGTATGCTTGAGTATGCTTGTTGTAGAATAGATTTATGCATGATTGGTTGTGTAGGGGGTTGTTTTGGGCATGAAGAGCCAAGTTTCTGCCCTTTGGCAGAAACCAGGTTCGGCAGCCGAAGGTACTTTCGGCCGCCGAACCAGCTTAGGAGGCAGCTTTAGGCTGCCGAAGCCTGCCCCTGAAAGTTGGAGTTTCGGCTCTGTCCGAGACTTTCGGCCGCCGAAGGTGCCGCCGAACATGCATGAGTTTCGTCTCTGTCTGGGAGTTTCGGCCGCCGAAGGTGTCGCCGAACCTGCCTGACTTTCGGCTCTGGAGGGACTTTCGGCCGCCGAAGGTGCCGCCGAAAGTGCCCTTCCCAGCCTTTTCTTGCATGTTTTCTAGGTTTGTTTTGAGGTGTTTTGAGGAGGTTTTTGGGGGTATGTTTAGAGTATGTTCTTGTTGTTTGGTGCCTCATTTGAGTCCACCTGTGTAGGTTCGGACCCGAGGACCCGTGACCCCCGGTTGTGAGATAGTCTTTCAGAGTCCGTCGTTAAAGCTTCAGTCACCAGGTGAGTGGGATTATTTCCCTAAGTTTTTAAGTAATGAATAAATGAACAAATGAATGAATCTGATAGCATACTCATGCATCATTAATGCCATGCGATGTTTCAGGATGTTTGCATTAGAAATTCACGAATATGTTGCATTGCATAATTTGATGTTGATGTGGATGGTTATTGGGTGATCCATAGTCCTCTAATGTTATGTTATGATGATATGTTATGGAAGACCAGTGAGGCCCATTCTACGCCCCTGGCACTATGTAAGAGAAAGACCAGCGAGGCCCATTCTACGCCCCTGGCACTTTGGAATGTTATGATATGTATGTTATGTAAGAGAAAGACCAGCGAGGCCCATTCTACGCCCCTGGCACTTGGAAATGTGAGGACTAATGGTGACAATACCATCCTTTATGTGATTAAATGTGATGTGTTGCATTTCATGAAAGCATGTAAAGTAAAAGTTATGTTATTTAATGTTAATAATAAAATGAATAATAATATACCTAAAAAGTGTGGAATTAAAGCAAATGTAAATAATAAAAATGAAGAATAAAATACCTAAAAATGGAGGAATTAATATCATGTTTTTACTTTTTACTCACTGGGCTTTTTAGCTCACCCCTCTCCCCTAACCCCAGTCTTGCAGGTACTGTGTAGATAGAGAAGTCAGAAGAGTAAGAGGAGGTTATGTAATAGCATAGCTGTGGACATGGTTTATTCATAATGTAAAAGTATGTAATGTAATGTAAGTGTTATAGTGTGCTTGACTAGAGTCTGTTGTAATCCCTTAAATACATGAGATAAATGTTTTATGATGTTTATGTAACCCAAGCCTGATATATGTTATGTACCCCATTGGAGTATTTGTTGAGAACTCCAATGAGGGGTTTATGTTATGATTATGCATGCACAGGCTAGGCTGGGTAAAGAAATGTTTGAATGAAAGAAAAGTTTTAATTTTTATGTATGTTTTGGTTCATGTATGGGATTGAACAGGTTCACAGGATGTATATTTGGCTTGCTACGGGTTCCGGCGGCCTTAAGCCGACCTGAATCCTAGCGCCGGTAGCGGTCCGGTTTCCGGGTCGTTACAACAGTCATGTAAAAGTATGGTATAGAAATGTAATGTAATGATGTTTATGGAAGTTTAGAGTTGTGCTTGACTATAGTGTAATGTTATTAATCCCTTGGAGTACATGATCTTTTGATGCTTATGTAAACCAAACTCAATGCATGTTATGTCACCCCATTGGAGCAATGATGAGACTCCAAGGAGGGGTTAATGTTTATGATTATGATTATGTATAGTGCATGCACAAGTTGAGTTAGTGATTGAATGAATGAGTGAAAGAAAAGTTCAAAATTTTTATGTATGTTGTTGATCATGTATGGGATTAAACAGGTTTACAGGATGAATGTTTGGCTTGCTACGGGTCCCGGCGGCCTTAAGCCGATTTGGATCCTAGCACCGGTAGCGGTCCGATTTTCGGATCGTTACACAGAGCATCCACTATGGAGGACAGCTGCTTCAGAACTTCCTCACAACGGACCTCTGCTGCAGCTGCCCTCTCGTCAGATTCCTTGAGAACCCTCCGGGCGTGAGACAACTCCGCTTCCAGGGACTGGGCATGCTTTTGCGCCTCGGCTGTCTCCCCCTCAGCCTTCTTACGGGCCTCCAAGGCCATGTGCAAATCAAACTGAAGGGACCTGTAGTCTTCCTGGACAGCAGCGAGATTGCCCCGGGCATCGCTGGTCGCGAATAAGTTCTCCTCAAGGCGTGCCTCTTCTATACGGTGGTCCACAGATTCCTTGAGAGCGCGGTCCCGAGCATCCATCTCCATGAATATGCCTGTGACCTAGTAGAAGGGAAGACGAATAAAGCTAAAAGGTGAGGAAAGGCAGAAACAAATTAGAAACAGAAAAGGAACGAGCGTGACTCACCATCAAGAGCAGCTCCCTAGCAGTATTCCCGAGGTCCTCTCTGGACCGAACTCGGAAGGCCACCTGCTCTTGAGTAGAGCTAGCCAGGAGGCCGGAAAGAGCCAGCAGGCGAGGATCCGAAGCTGCCGTGATCCCACCAAACATCCGTTCTCGAATAATCTCAGCGACCACGCTCGCCGGGGACTGGTGGGTGATGTCCTCCGCATTCAAGATGTCATTGTTAGAAGCAGACAGCAGGGGCACCACCGAGTTCTTCTTCTTCTCGAGTGGGGGCAAAGCAGGGTCCAGGTGTCTGGGAGCTCGAAACTTTTTAGGAGCGGGGGCAGGAGCGTCAGAGTGGAGAGGACGCTTGCTCGCCATCCTCCCAGAAACCTTTTCAGGGACACCCGAGGATTCCTTTTGGGGAAGAACATCCTCAGCCGTCTTAGTCTCGGCAGCCTTCGCGAGGATATCCCTAATAACCTAAGCATCCTCACCAGTAGCTTCCCCTACATCCTCATCCACAAGGATGACCCTCGCTTCGCCTCTGGGAGCCGTCTCTTCAGTTACGGGGGTCTCGATTCTCCCCTCAGAGGCCTCCCCGGAAGGCAAAGTTGAGTCCACTCTCTCCAGCTCGGCGCCCGCGGATGACCTAGCGGCGTCTGTTGGAGGCGAGGTTGAGTCCGCTCTCGCCAGATCGGCGCCCGTGGATGACATAGCGGTGTCTTTTGGAGCTTTCTTCGCTCCCTCAGTGGAAGTTCGTTGGGACCGGGAAGCTCGAGGGGGCTGAATAGCCGAGCTCGACCTGCTGCTGGGGGACCTGGCAGACCTGGCTCCCCGGGTACTCGGTTTGGGAGCTCGGGAGGAGGGTGGAGCAAGAGGCTTACTAACCGTCCTGGCAGAAATAGTCCTAGCCACCTCCTGGGTAGCCTCTTTCACCGATTGCCCAGCCCGGAGAGCGTCCAGAGCTGTATTCATGCTCTCACGAGACAGTATAAGGTTCTTCGGGGGCTTGATCTGATCCATCTTCACGATGGAAGCTGCTAAAGTCCAAAATCAATTCAAAGTAAGATAACTAGCCACGCAGATCACACAGGCAGAAAGACACAGCTAAGTATAGTAAAGTACCCGCATCTCTAATATCACGAAGATTAGACACAAACATACATTTCTCAACGTCATACTTCCTTTCAACAGAAGTCAGTCGAAGATACCCGACCTGCTCGGTAAGGCTGAGAGGGGGCAGGTCATTGCAGTTCAGTGAAACATCCTCCCAGGAGAGTTCTAGGTCCCAAATGAGCCCGGACTCCTTCTTGAGCTCCACTACTGCAAAGCCCTCCATCCAACCCTTTATTGAGTTTTTGTGACCCGAAAAGATTGAAAGCCCCCCCGAGGGGAAAAATAATAAAAACCCTGGAATGCTCTAACTAATCGGAAGAAAGAAACAAACAAATGCACCGTAGATGTGAACCCCCAGCTCATATATACAGATTCAAAGGAGGACATGAACAGAATGGAATTGGGAACTAGCATCCGAGGGGTTATCCTGAAGTACCGGAAAACCTCGGTAAAGAAAGGAGAAAAGGGGAAGGTTAAGCCAAACTCCCTTTGTTTCGCGAAAAAGACCAGGCTAAGATCCTTTTGGGGATCGATTAGGTCGGAGGGAGGAGGATCAGGAAGAACGATCCTCTCGTTCGGGTAGGAGGCTCGAATACGAAAGAGAGGGGTATCTAAATACTCCCTAGATAATAAATTTTTTAGGACAGACGGAGTGACACTAGACTCTACTCTAAGAACGTCGGGAAGTTTCGGGCTATCCATGGAAGGACAAAGAGAAGAAGCGTACCTTGAAAGTGGCTGGGGCAGAAGGGCGATGTAGGCAAATTGCGCAGAAGACGGAAGAGAGCAAAGGTTTGGAGAAGACAGAAAGAATTTGAAATTTGAAACAGTGATGAGACGAGGAGATGTTCTGAGTAGACTTGTCCTTTAGGCTGCGCGGTCATTATTACTCTCGGTATTTACCCCCTCATCAGCCAGACAATAACTGACGAGAAGGTAAAGGGGCAATTGATGACCGCTGGATTTCTCCACCTCGGTCTGGGGCCAAGCCCACGATATCAGTCCATTACTTAGAGGCCCTCAAGTCTCCCTTATGATCCGGGCCCAGCCCGCCAGCCCGCTCAGCCTTGAGACCGGGCCCTATTCCGACTCCACAATCAGGCCGGCTCAGCCTTTATGACCCGGCGATCATAGGCCCAGCTCTAATCCCATCTTTCGGCCTAGCCCAGAGGAAGGAAGGCAACCAGCTCACTCGCCTGATAGGCCCATCCACACGCACGTCTGAGAGAATCGGAGGCCGTTACACATGGAACAAGGATCTGATTTCCTTGTACGTCCATATCAGCGTGGCAGGGGCATGTGGCCCAATGATAGACAATTTGTTATACGTCACTAGCGGACAAAAGGAAATAGATAAAGAGGAAGAAAAACTCTCCTCTAAGCCCAAGCTTTTTCCAGTTTTACAGAAACTATTGTAAAACCCTATTTTCTGGATCTCAGATCATCATTATGTAATATCAATTATCATATATGATATATATAAAATATATTTACTTTTAATATAAAATTTAAACCGAAGGATTATATGTTTATTAATATAAAATTTTAGGAATAACATTGAAATTTATCGTTTTTTATATTTTTTTAATTATAATCATGATAAATTGAAAATATTTAAAATTATTATTTAAAATTTAAATTTTAATTATAAATATGAATTAACATATAAATGCTTAAATTATTTTATTCGATAAATATATAAAAAAAATTAATGTAAACCATAAATACATAATAATAAATAAGCTTAATTAGTTAACTAAGTATAATATTTATTACCAATCATAATTTTTTTCCCTCCTTTGAACTGCATGTTTAAATAAATTAAAACCTAAAATAGACAAAGAATACAATATTGATATAAGGCTATGAAAATTGAAAGCCTTATAAACAAACAATTTACAGGCCAAGAGACAAACTCAACCACTAACCCTACCACCAATATAAGCCATAGATATTGATCAGATACTCAAAGCAATCTCAGTCTCTTTTAGTCGAGGACGGATTGCGTCTTACCATATCATTGCCATTGTCTCAACTGTCTCCACAAACTTCTTTTGGACACTCTTTTTTAATAAAATAAGAAAAAATTTTATTTGATTTTTAAGTATAAAAAATTAAATTAATTAATCTCTCAATTTTAAAAAATACGTTAAAACATCTCATTTTATAAAGTATATTAATTAATTTTTCTATTAATTTTATTATTTAATTTCTATAATTTTAAAAAAATTATTAGTTGATCCCTTAAATTTTTAAAAAATTTACTAATTTATCTTTTCATATTTTATTTTTTTATTATATTTAACGATTAAAATTAACGAAAAAATTAATTAGTAAACTTTTTAAAATATTAAGAATGCTTTAATAATTTTCAAAATTGAATAATCAACTAGTCAATTTCTCCGTACCATAAAAACTAAATAATAATGTTTTTATAAAATAAAATATATAACTATAAATATCTAATAGAATAGTAATGAATTTCGATTTCATACTAATTAGTAATAGATTTTAAAATTCATCATTAAATTTATACTTTAATATCAAATTATAAAATTCATTACTAATTATTAAATTTTATTATTATTATTATTAAATTATGAGATTTACAGAAACAAATCTGTTACTAAGTGTTAATAATGGATATTTTTTATATTAATAATGGAAAAATCTTGTGGTGCATTTGTGATCACATAAAGAAAATAGAAATAGCAAAACATCTAGTAAGAATTTTTAATGATTAACTAAAAATAAATTTGTCTTCAAAGTCGTTAACTTTATTATTATGAACAAAAAGAATCCACCGTTTTCGTTGTAATCCTCCTCTATGCTTGCATGCAAGTATGTATCAATCGATTAAAGAGTTGCAAGCTTCTAACAGCTTCCACATTTTATGGGGCAATTGCTACAAGGTTAATAGGGTAGTTATAAACTTGTAACATTCTACACTTATGGAGCGTTTGATGCTTGATTAATAAAATGTAATTATTATTCTTGTAACTTTTAAACTTTTATTATTGATATTTAGATAATAATTGAGTTATATTTTACATATTTATTAATATTATTTTTAGTTTTCTATATATAAAAGTAAAAAAAATATAATTAATAATAAAAATTATGTACTGACAAACCAGTTAAAATAGTCGCCATTTCAGGAGCTTCATTTCAACCGCCGAGGAATCATCCAGTGAGTTGTTTCATCTAATTAACAAAAACTGTTTTATTTTTTTTAATAGTTCTTAATTCTAGATGACTATTTTTTTATTAAAAAATTAATAAAAATAGTGTTGATTATATTTTTTAATATTAATTTATTTATAAATAAATAATAAATTTATTATTTGTTATAAAAAAACGTAATAATAAATTTTATATAAATTTATTTAAGTTTTTCTATTAACCTTCTACTACTGAAACTATTAATATTACACTATTAATTATTTTTTACTTCTATAATAATTACTCATTTAAAATATACAAAAATAACAATTAACATCTAATTTTAACCGTGTCAAACGCACCACTAAAGCATTTTTATCGATGTAATGGGATCAACTGCCATGCAGGAATATTTAAAAAAAAAAAAAAGGAAAAGGAAAGTGAAATAAAATGGGTTTAGGTGTCGACCATTGTCCATGTGTTGTCTTAAAAGAGTTATTGAAGTCATTAGGTCCGGTGGTTAGAGGGCAAGAATAGACAACTGATTAGGTCCCTGAATCTGAGATTCCAATCTGATGATTAGACCCTTTGATTTTTGCTTTGCTATATCATTAATTGACAGCAACTTCACCTAATTACCTTTCTGTGTACGCCGGCCCCACCTGCCTGACTTTTCCTTTTCTTTCTAAAAAAATATTTTTGTTGTATTTAATGTGAAAATGAATTTACTCGGCTAACTTAAATTCTCACCATATTTCATCATAATCAAATTAATAAATAATTTTAAAAACGGATATGACTAAAGTAATTTAATAAAAATTATTATGAAAATCCATTTGGACTAAAACTCGACTACATTAATTTCAACCCCCAATAAACCTTCCAACACGCATATTCAGATAATTCCGGTAAAAGCTGAGAGGAAAATGGGCAATTACGCCACTGTTTGTCAAGAATTGGAAGCGTTCATAATGAAACCAATGGCAGAGTCCTGCTTTGAAGGCTACAAGAATTGAAATTAAGTATCGTTGACTAATTAAAACCAGTGAAATCTTATCTCAAATTTAAGTCGAGATTTGCATAATAGAAAAGTAGTGAATGGGTCATTTTGATTATGTATATCAGTTCCCAAGTCTTGTTTGATTACTGCAGTTGAAGCTCCATCCTCTCTAATCTGCACAAGCAAGATGAGATCCTATCATAATGCATCTACATTATCTCGAGAACAGAATTTCTGTTGTAGTTTGTTCATTTACAAGTGCCACTATCTAGAAGAGAATAAGAAGATTTTCAAAATAAGAAGAAATGTAAGACTATAGCTTGCATATACCTAGCAGTACAAAATATAATCAATTATAAAGAAAGAAGGTTATTCCCTATGCCCTAACAGCTAATGTTGCGAAGGCATCAAAACCTTTCTTCTTTCTCTAATGACTGAAATTCCGAGTCATTAAGTATTCCATTAAAACTATATGTCAGTTTTAGCTTATCTGCATTGAGCTTGTCGGTAGAGCAACAAAAGTCTCATTGTGTGGTTGCAGAGGTTTCCTCTTAAAGAGTCATGCCAGCATATTTTGACAACATTTCCTGCAAATGATTTGTCATCTTCTAAGAAAAACTAAACATGAAAATGAAAAACTGGGGTAATGTTGACTGGAATAACATTAAACGATATATGGAGGTTAAGATTTGATTAAACTTCTTTCAGCCCCCATCAATATCATAATCTTGGAAAGTTTTAAACTCACCTGATAATCCGTTACCAGACCACTGTTCTCAGCTGTTCGATTTTCAATCAATTTGTCCACTGGTTGACTTAGCAATTGACATCTGACAACCTGCAGAATGAACAAATAAACAGGCTAATTATATAGACTACATTGTTCATGAATGTTGTATTGTGTACTTTCATATATCATACATGAAATTCCTCCTAGCTTTGAAATATTAGTTCATCGTGTGTGTGTGTGTATATATATAGAGAGAGAGAAGAATCCAATAAAAAACCTCCAGAAAAAGTAAAGTATTGAAACTTTGCAGCAGACCTAGTCAATTTCACATGTTAGGTGTCCTTTCAAAATACTGTAGATGCTCAGAAGAGAATTAAGATAGAATTCCCATAAAAGCAATAAAAGTACCTCTATTAACTTGAGTTGTGAGTTGCAGGGCAAGTAGTAACTAGCTCTTGCTTTCTCTTCATTGAAGCATTGGTCAACCTGAAAGATCAGTAGAATCATTTCATGACGCAAAAAAAAAAAAAAATCAATGGCAAGGAAGAAGGAAAAATATGGAAGAGGGTAGAGTGCATGGAATTTAATTTATAGATCCACTTGTTTGGTTAAAAAGCAAAGGAAAGAAAAGAACCTTGAACCTAATAATACATTTATCTGGTTGGGAAGAAATAGGAAAAAATTCAAAGTTATGATATTGAAACGAAAATCAACAAGAGGAATGGGGTTTACAATTAAGTAGACAATGTTAGTAAAAATAATGGGAAATCATTTTTTAAGAAATTGATAAGCAATCCTTCTGCTATTAATATGCTCATTTTGAAAATTTGCAAAATATACGACCAGGAGATTTGAAAGGAAGTTTCTTTTTTTTCCTTTTGATGCTATCAATCCACTAAAACAAGCAAAAGAAACCAGGTTTTCTTTCTTCTCTTTTCCTCTGATCTCCTCCTTCCCCCCACTTTCCTTCTAATAAATAAAATATATAATATAAAACATATATATAAAGGAAAACCTTTTGCATGTAATCTTCAGATGAATCGCACACAAGCATCTGCTGAGCCAACTGAGAGTAGTAAGTAGCAGTTTCTTCAAGCATTGTCCTCTCAAAATCTTCATAATAGCTTACTCCTTTATGCTTATTGATTTCCATAAAGAAAAGTAGGACATTCTTCAGTAAGTCACGATCAATGTGCAATCCCATGCGCTCCTGATTGATCTGCATGAAAAACAATTGAGTTTAGATATTAGTCTGGTGGGCAGAATTTGAAGCCTTGATAAGGTAAAGAATATGTACACACCAGTGATATTGCAGCTGCCCGGAATTTAGAATATAACTCCCTGAAAACCTGATATATAGGACAGCAATATTAATGGATTTAGAGCAGTTGAAAATAATAAACAATAGAAAGGGGAGAAAAATATAAATATACAGAGTGACAGAAGACAGCTTTGATACACTACTTGAATACGAGAATATGACAAGTTCTTCTTACCAAATCTTTGAAGCAGTTAACTGAGATGTCTCTAAGTGAGCAAAGTTCCATAGATTCAGGGATAAAGTAGCGATCAAGATACTCAAAAAATCGGCAAAGCCACCTTGCCATCAAACTGTAATTTGACCACATTAGGATAAGTTCCCTTAACAATGCCGCATCAGATTTATCCTTTAGAGATGGCAATACCTGAGAGCAAAGAGGAACATTGAATCATTAACAGACATATTGAAATTGTTTCCAGTTACCAGCCTGAGAGTTTTCCAGTAGTTAACTGGTCAAAGACCAGAAAACGGTATGGTAGGATATTAGCTTATGTGAGTTAAAATAATAAGCATGCATTTCAAAATTTTCAAAGACTATTATGAAAGTGAAACTGCTTTATTGACTCTGTGAACTTAAACTCAGATCAAAAGGACGTAGATTACACTCCATTATGAACATAGTCAATGAAACAAAAGTCTATGTCAAAGCTGGACTGGATAAATACATAAGAAACTCACTATTGACAGAACACTTTCCTCCAAGGTCGTCTTAAATCTTCTATATATCCATATTGAATTGTCATCAGATCCAGGAAAAGCACTCAGTTCATAGGCACATCTAGCAATGCAGTGAAGGATATTTCATCCAACTAAACATCATTAACCAATTAAATATAGGACTACCAAGTAGCAACACATAAAAAGATTGTATTAATAAAATCCTCCAGTATGTACCAAGGATACTGATGAAACCTCTGATATTCTTCTATAGTAAACATCTTTTCTGGATGTCCTTCCATGATCTTCTTTGCCTTCCTTATTGCTTCTTCAAGTATCATCTTCCGAATATTATCTTGTGCCCTGCTTTCTGCTTCCACCATATTTTTCACTTCTTCAGATGTATCTGAAAAAGAACAATTGACAATCATTGTCGGTGAAAACAGCATTACCTTTACTCAAAGCAGTAATAAGTGAAAATATATCGGTGAATAGCATATACATCAATCACATAGTCGACACTCTAAAATGAGAGGTAAACTTCTAGAATTATTTATTCATTATTAATTAAAAATTTTATAATTTTCTTAAAAAAATAAATGATTGCTTATAAAATCATGCAAGATTTTATCTTCTTTTAAAATAAAGATTTAAGTAAAAAAAATTAAATTCTTTCATTTCAAATAAAAATACTGTTAGAAAATAAATCATTTAAATTGAATTCTTGCAAAATTTTAAGTTCCAAATTACAAATTGCATTTCTCCAGTACATAAAAGAATTGAAACTACCAAACTAGGGAGAAAGTGGGATCGCACAGCTAACAACATAGTTCTAGTAACAATTTCAGTCATTTACCACCAAAAGTCCAGTAGAAAAGGTAAGAATCAACAAAGACTAACAATGTGATACAAGAGAATATAATAGGAAAAAAGTCACATTATTAAAAACGCAAACCAGTGCGACTCTCTTTCTGTCCCTAGAGTAGTCAACAAAACAAAAATAAGATTACGGAATCCGCGGGAATCGCATTGGTACATTGCAAACCGTAACCCAAAAAACAAAACTCAATGTTCTAGAATCCTAGATTTTCCGTGATTTTCTTGCCAACCAAACAGAAAGCAAGAGCGAAAACAAACGTCATTCACCATATAAAGATTGCCACACACACAAACAGCACTATTGAAAATTCAGAATGAAAAAAGGATGAAAAATAATATCATTCGAAATCAAATTTCATTACATAAATATGATAATTAAAACCTGGCAGCCACATGAATTGAGAAGGACGACGAGAGAGCGTTTCAGCTTTCAGAATAGACTTAAAGAAGCTTTGATTTATCATTAACTGTAAGTGCTCTTATCGTGTATTTATATGTAGTGAGGTGGAGATAGCGATAAGGGCAATTTTGAAATTAACTGGAGGCCTTTTGGTAGATTTGGTTTTCCCTCCTTAAATTCGAGGGGAGCAGCTCGGCAGGCGGGCCGATGCCTTAACATAATCTTTAAGTTATTTGGTTTGTCATAATATTTGCAAAGTGCGATTATTATAAATTTAAAAATTATATAAAAATAAAATTAATAATTTTAAAATAATTATATATTTTAATTGCGTAAATCATAAACAATATATGCTAAATTTATTTTGATAATAAATATATTATTGATGAAACTGAAATAAAATTATAGTATGATTGACCGACTTATAATAAAGAGAATGTGACGCGATGAATATTTATAATAATAAATATAATTACTCTGAATTTTAAATTAATAAATTAAAAAAATATGAATATAAGAATTTATTTATAATTTAAAAGTAGTTGTATAATAATTATACTTTTTATTAATTTTTATACTATAATAAAATTGAGTTATTTATAATATTTTTTAAAAATTAAGCTAATTGATAAGAAATTCTATCGATTAATAAATAAGAAATATCGTAATTATAAGTGTAATGAGTATCTACTAACATTAATTTTATATTAAGATTCGACTTATTCAGAGTGTTACAGTGTTTGGACTTTTCTTTTAACGGATGAAATCGACTTATCAAATATTTATTATTTATTTCTATATTGTGATAATAGATCATGACTTATTTTATATCAAACTATTTTATTCAATATTTTTAAAATTTTAAAAAATTAAATTTTTTTTAAATAACTTATTTTGTTAATATCTTACTACATCATATGTTAAAATATTTATGCTGATAAACACTTTCTATTTAAATACTTTATCTCATTAACCAAAAAAAAAAAGTTATTTTCACAAAAATTGAAAACAATAAAATGTTAAAATCATAAATTATTTCCTTAAAATTAGATGCACAAAAACGAAGTAACATTTCATCTAAATTCCCAGTAGATCATAAAGTATATCACAATAAATTAGCATTTAAAAATTTCATTGCTACAATCATTACACCCAACAACGTCACTCTCGTAATCTTATCTCATATCTCATTTCATCATTTTTTATATTCTTTAATGATTTTAATTTTGATGGATTTTTTTATTAAATTGAAACAAATGATTTTGATTTAGTAATTGATGATGTTGAAATTCTGAGACTGCGATTGTTACATCTAATTTAAAAGGCTTGATTCAAAAGAAAATTAATAAATCGAGTTTAGTAAAAACAACTGTGTAGTAAATGAACATAATAAATATGAGTGAAAAAAAAAATCTGATCGAAAATGCTAAGCTATCAGAGCTACATAACTGAAATATTAGGAAGATGAAAAATATGATTTTTCGGTTTGATTTAATAGGATATATATATACTCGGAGTCCTACAAGTTATATTTATAGTGCGTCCCATCAAATAAAATAAGTGCATTTTTAATAAATTTTTAGAATAATTTATTAATAGCAGATAATTGACTAATAAATATTAAATTAACTAAATTTATGTTATATTTGATATATATACTGAATTATTGTTATTATTATATGCACATTTAAGATTTTGTAAGGATATGGAGAAAAAGAAATTAAGCTTAGTACGTGGTATAATGAGATTAGAAGTGTTAATATCCAATTTAATTTTTTAATTCGTAGCTAAAAAATCGAGAACACGTATTTAAATCTTAATCATATTTATATTTTATATGGTATTCATAATACTTATATAATTTTGTTACTAAATAAAATGGAGAATTTAATAGACATAATTTGTAAGTGTAACTCTGAATTATTTATCTAAGTTGGAATATTGGAGATCTTTTCATTCTTTCTCTCTTTTAGATTGAAATTTAAAATTTGTTATATATTTTCAGTAATGTTAAGTGTCACAACAATGATACTACTATGTCGTGGATTGCAAATTTAGATTATTACTATATTACTTCCAAAATTAAAATTAAGATATAATCATCACGCTTAGTTGTATGAAATTATATATTACATTCAAAATTAAAAATAAGATAAATTATATTTTAATTCTTAAATTTTAACATAATTAACGAATCGATCCTTATATTTTTAAGATCGAATACTTAAATCCATTTATTTTCGTTTTATATAAATACATAGTTTCTCCATCTATTTTTCTCATTACTGGTAAAAAATATTTATATTGCCTCTCTTTATATTAAAATTTTTAAAATATAGATTTTATTCTGCCCTAAATTAAGATATCTTTCTCTCTTTTCTCTCTTTTTTTTATTTTCTCTCTCTCCGGTTTCTCTCCATTATGGTAAATTTTCCATTAGCAAAGTAAGTAGTTCTCAATTTTTTACTGCAGTGCGAAGGGTAACTACCAGTGACAGTGGAAAAGAAAAAAAAAGGGACACAGTTTCTCCTCTTTTCTTCTGCTTTCTTGAGAAACAAACAGACCAACAACGTTTTGAATTGCGAAGAAAAGACGAAGACCCGTTTTTGTGCTTGCTAGTGGCAACTACCAGCGGCCAACGGGTTTTTATTCAAAATATGCAGTTTTATCAAAACTTTTACCATTTTCAATTTATTTGATATCAAATTAAATTAAATATATAATATTAACTCCTTCCTTTTAATACATAAATATAAAATAATATAGAATTTTATGACTGATTGCCATTTCTCAAATTTTTTTGAGTATATTATAATTCAATTAATTATAAATACTTAAATTCTTTAATTTTTATGTATTAAAACATATTAGCCCATAAATTCAAAATCTACGGTTTTATCAAAATTTTCACCATTTTCAATTTTTTTGATATCAAATCAAACTAAATATATATCATTAACGCCTCATTTTTAATATACAAATACAAAATAATTTAAAATTTTTTGATTGGATGCCATTTCTCAATTTTTTGAATATATAATTTAAGTAATTGTAAACATTTAAGTCATTCAATTTTAATATATTAAAACATATCAGTTCCTATATTAATCCCTGGATTAAAATTTGCAATCTTCTCAAAGTTTTCACCATTTTAAATCCAAGATAGAGACTGTTCACTATTTTCAGCAGTGACTCTAGCCTCGGCCATTACCTGTACTGCGTATGAAGTCTATTTCGCTACCTATCCACTTCCATTAACACCACATGTGCTCCAATTACTTCAGGCCTCTGAATCATTACTTGACTAGCTCAGAGAGAATGAGAAAGGAAGAAGAAGATTTGAGTTTTTAGATGTAAAAGTTGTTTTCATATGTGTTGTACGGTCTATAAGGATATTTTGAAAAGAAAAATATTTTTAAAATGTTTGACTAGCCGTATACAATTGAACTAACGGAGAAATAGATGGAGTGAATGTGCATTTAAACATAATGAAAATAGAATGATTTAAGTATTCAGTTTTAAAAATATAAGAATCAATTCATTAATTATGTTAAAATTCGAAACTAAAATGTAATTTACTCTTAAATAATATGGTAAAATTAGATTATCAAGTGTACAACAGTTTATAACTTAAATAAGTATAGTTATAAATAAGTATACATGTTAAAGTTAGAGTTAATAGTAAAAAAAAAAAACTTACATTTTTAATTTTGTTAGGATTACACCTTATATATTTATTTAAAAATAAAATTTTATTTTTTTAAAGTTGTTCAAATTGTATCCTATTATTACTTATTCCGTTAAAAATTAACGAAATTACTACGTCATTAGCCACGTCAATGCTACGCCAGCATGCCACATCAATTTTATCTCAATATGCCACGTCAATAAATTTCACGATAAAATTGATAATAATTTAAAAGTTTAGAGTAGAATTGCAACAAAACTAAAAGTATAGGATTCTTTTTAAGTAATTATCTTTTTTTTTTTCAGGAGATGGATGAATGAGAATTGAATTTATAATTTCAGATGAATTATATATTTTTTTAATTACTTAATTAAGTAAGGCTAGATAAATCAAATATTTAATTTATATATTATTAATTTTTTTAAAATTCAAACTAAATATTAGTATAATTTAGAAAAAAATAGTGAATTAATATTATACTTGAGAGTTTAAAAAAAAAATTTAAACAAAGCATCCTAAAAATTTATTTTAAATATTTTTAAATTGAATCATATTAAATATTATTTTAAATTATTTTTTAATACTTCATAACTATTATAATATTATTTTCTTAACGATAATTTTAAAAGTAATACTAAATAGTAAGCATATTAGACGAAGTTAAGAAAAATCGATTGATAATGATTTCGATTAAAATAAAATAAAAATAAATTATTATTATAAAATTATTAATAAAAATTAAAAAATTAAAAAAAATATAAATAATAATTTTTAAATATATTTAATAATAAAAAAGAATCACTTGATCATTTTATAAGTTTTCAACTATATAAATAATAATAGAGTATATTTAGTTAGACATTGAAGGAATAAAATTTAATTACAGTATTCAGGAGATGGATGAATGAGAATTGAATTTATAATTTTAAATGAATTATATATTTTTTAATTATTTAATTAAGTAAGGCTAGACAAATTAAATATTTAATTTATATATTATTAATTTTTTTTAAAATTCATACTAAATATTATTATAATTTAAAAAAAATAGTGAAGTAATATTATACTTGAGAGTTAAAAAAATAATTTAAACAAACCATCCTAAAAATTTATTTTATTATTTTAAATATTTTTAAATTGAATCATATTAAATATTATTTTAAATTATTTTTTAATACTTCATAACTATTAATAAGATTATTTTCTTAACGATAATTTTAAAAATAATACTAAATACTAAACATATTACATGAAATTAAGAAAAATCGATAATGATTTCGATTAAAATAAAATTAAAATAAATTATTATTATAAAATTATTAATAAAATTAAAAAAATTAAATAATAATATAAATAATACTTTTTAAATACATTTAATAATAAAAAAGAATGGTTTGATAATTTTATAAGTTTCCAACTATATAAATAATGGTAAACTATATTTAGTTAGACATTGAAGGAATAAAATTTAATTAATAAAAAAATAAAATTATAGGGTGAAATTATAATAATAATAAAGTATAGAGTTTTTCTAGCTATTAATTCTAAATTTTACTGAGGTTGCATGATGACGTGGCGTTGACGTGAGGAGTGATACGGTACAAGTATTGCAATTAGAATAATTTTAAAAAATTAAGTTTTAACTAAAAAAATAGAAGTATAATTATAATAAAATAAAAAATATAGATTTTAGCCATTAATTTTTAAAATTATTCTTTTTAATAAATAAGATTCATATAATATTATACACTAATTTGAAATTTAGTATTATTACAATTAAAGATAAAATTTATTAGCCGTTTGTAATTTATTTTTAATTTTTATTTATTATTTAAATTAACTATAGAATTTATATAAATTTAAAAATTCTTACTCTTATTTATGCTGAATATAAAATCATGTGAGACACGTTGAATAAAGCTGATTGTTTAAAAGTTGTTTCTTTTTATGGCCAAGGATGTGTTTTAAATGAGGGTAAAGCTTAAAAGGAACTACTTAAGATATTGTAAGAAGCTAAACAGCCCAAATATTAAGCATTTGCTTTCGATTTTGGATTTGGAGCGGCGCGTAGCAGCATCCTTATTTATTTATATTTATAAAACGATACTAATAACAGAACCAATAGAATCGAGCTCAACTTTAAATAGCGCAACTTTAATTCGTTAAAATTTTTTTGAATTCGAATTTTACTCATTTTGAACTCAAATCGAATATTAAGAAATTCAAACTTGACTTGTTTAGCAAATGAATTTAGACGAGTCAAGTTTTATCGAGTTTAAGAATAGAATTTAAAGTGGTCGTGTAAGTTTGGCTAGAGAGGAGCTCATTTTATTCATTCCCTTTTGTCTGCAACGGCCTTTTTGCTACAGTGTCACATATCTCTGTTGAATAGGTCCGTAAGTATGAATGGCGTCAGACGTCCTCTCCACGCTAGGCGGCCATTTAATTCCCTTCGGTGCACATGCAGGCAGGGCTGCGAGGTGACTGAGTTTGCTGTCCTTCCTCATGTTCTCTGAGGCTATATCTGGCCGAAGTAAAGCTTCCTGGGTTGTGGACTGGGGCAGTCTTCGTGGGCTTGGCCTCCTACCTGGATGCATGAAGGCCGACGGTATCAAGTATATCTATAAATTAACTCGTAAACTTATAAAGATGAACTTTTAAATCTTAATAATCTAAATATATGCAACTTTAAAAGTGTAATTAAACTATATATAACTAAATTTTAAAAAAATTAGATTTGATTTATAAAATTATATGCAGATTCTGAATTTATTTCTTTTATAATAATAATCTCTAACTTACTTAACGAGACTGTTCATGAGTGTATTCGTGAGTATGCTCATAAACTTAGAAACGAATCGAACTCACGAACTTTAACAAGCCAAATAAGTTCAAATTTGACTCGTTTACCAAATGACATTAAAAATTAAACTCGAATTTAACTCGTTTAGAAATCGAATCGAGCTCAATCGAGTTTTTATCGAATCAAACCTCGACTAATTCACGAACGATTTAGTTTATTTATATACATTAACTCATACATCCATATTAACTAATGTTTCACGTATATTAGTCCCACTCCTTTACCATCTTATACGGCACGTCGTTTTAAAACAAACTCCTGTTAAAACTTTGGGCCTGTCCATCTTCTGGCATTGCCGTTGAGATCTGAAATCTTGGTGGGCTTTTTCATTTTCAAGTTAAAGCATAAATTACTCCTATAATCTAAAACGTCGTCGCTGCTCTCACTTCAGTGTCGAACGTTCTAATTCTTCCTAGGAACAAGCACTTTGTCAAACCCCTAAACCCAGAGATTGGAGGAAAAAGTTGCAACTTCGTTCTTCGCAATACCCGCCTCCACTTCAATGGCGTGTGTTGTATCCATTAGCTTCTCTATGCCTCTCTGCGCCCGAAAATTCTCAATCCAGGTAATTCTCACCTAAATTATGATTTTGAGCCGCCATTCTACATACTACAAGCTTATTTCTTTTCTTTTGAAGTTCTTCTTCTTTATTAATGTGCTACTTGCATTCCATTTGATCATTTCAGCGAAACCAAGAATTGGAATTTTATCTTGGCTAAAATCTTTCTTTGGATCCCAATGTCCTTTCTTTGGGCGGATGTGAATTGATTTTTTAACTTGATGGCTTTCGTTAATTAGATAATTTGTCTGTAATCTAATAGTGTCTCCCCAATTATATTTATATGTTTTCAAGGATAATTTTGGTTTTCCCCGCATTAGATTTTTTTTTTTTGTTGCAGTGGATAATTTGAGTTCTGATTTAAGTGGTTTTCTTTATGGGTGTGCTAAAAGCACTCTAAACATGGCCAGAGCATTTATAGATTTAATTACTTGAATTTGGTTTTGAGTCTTGTGTTATCAGTAATTTACATCAAGAGAGCATTTGCTTGCTTTTGCACCATGACCTGGGGAAATTCTAGTCTTTACCTTTTTTTTTGTCAAGTACATTATTCTGCTGGGGGGATGTAAAAGGGGAGAGAATTAGAAGTTATTTTTGGTGCAAGAGGAATGTAATGCAGCTCAACATATGATCTGATCTAGCCCAGGTTGGGAAGAATTCAGAACTGCAGTAGATTTTGAATTTTAATATTATCTTAAAGTTTGCTACTTGAGAATGCTGTAACCAGTCCCATCCATTTGCATAATACCAATAGCATGTAAAAACACTTGTTCTTGTGTAGACACGGTTAATATTTGTTGGGCATTTTCTTACAGAAATTACAACTGAGGGGAGTACCTCTGGCTGGACTTTCAAGTCAAGCAACCATCAGAACAGGTATTCTTTCGTAATCTTCTTGTTTTAGTATGACCCTATGCTATTTTCCTGAAATATTTATGCATGGTCGTTATTTTCATAAATCATAATGTTAAAGGTTTCTTTCAGATTTGCCATATCATCATAATTTTATCTGCAGGAGAGGTAGCATTTAACATATCCAGTTCAAGTTTAGCACTTAATAATTTGTTCTTAACATGAATTTGATGGAATGAATAAGTTTAAGATCAGAACCTCAACCAGAAATGAATAAGAATTTTAGGGTTAAACTCATTCATTGTTTTGGATTAAAAAGGTTGGCTCATAGCCCAAGGTCAAAGTCAAATGCACATACCAAACTAGTTGGGTAAGTTAAAAGTATTCTTCATTTTCAGCCATATACAAGATGCTTAAGACAAACCATTCATTTTAATTTGGTATAATTTGTGCCTCTTGTGCCGACATCCATTGGGTTCTGTTGCATTAGCCAAAGCCGGCATCAGCAGTGTTAAGAGAAAATGTGTGGAAAAATTCCATTTAGTCCTTTGAATTTGGAAGTCAATGTCTTGGTATCCTATGACAATAGGCTTGTATCTAATTCCAACGCAAAAAAAAATGGACTTTTGTGCCTCTGTATGCACAAAGCCAAGTAATTGCATTGGACATTGAAGCTCCACTATTCTTCATTCCATAAAATGACTTCTGAATTTTCTTTGCAGCAACCAACCTTCCTGCATTCTGCCACTCAAATAGAGATATATTTTCCGTATCGGGCAGCTCTGGAAATTTAACTCCCTTATTTCATTGTGGTGAATTTTTTCCTTTCTGCATGAATGTAAGCTTATGTATTCATAAAATAATAGTTGGCTATTGGGTAGGACCTGATATTGATGATGGTTGGGGATATGTGGAAGCTTTTGTTAATCAAATTACTTAATTTTATCATAAATTTCTTCTCGATGGTTTGCATTGCTTATTTTGCTTGCTTGCTTGGAATCATGTTGAATGTGAAACATGAGATATTGATAGATTTTTGTTGATAGGCAAAAGTAGCAGAATTATCATAGCATGAGTTGATGAGAAGAAATTGATGAGTATTTCTTGAGTGGTTTAGGAAGGTGGCCTTGACCTCTAAAGACCTATTTCTTGATGCCACATCCTATTGCAACCCCACATTTTAAGGGCACTCGTCGTTGAAGAATCAAATCAATCTGAAGAATTGATTTGATTAAGTGTGCTTCTTTATATTTCGTACTGACTTTGCTTTCTGATTATGTATTACTGTCAATTTTTAAATTGAATTAACCTGTTATACATAATACTGCAATGTGGTGTAAACTACTAGGCATTCTAGTTAGTGACTGAGCGCAGCTTTTGAAACTCCTTTGGGGACATTTTTGTTCTGCCAAAGCTGCATCGAAAGAAACAAACATTGCTCACCCATCCCACGCCCTGCCCACAATATTCTGTTCCACACCCCTGAGAAACAACCAGTAGTGTTGCTATAGAAGGTGTAGAAAGATAATATTTGTTGTATATCACAATAGAGATTACAATCTATTTATACATGAGTAGGCCTGTGCAGATTTCGGTTTAAACCGAAAAACCGAACCGAACCGATTAATTTCGGTTTTTCGGTTCGGTTAATCGGGATGATCGGTTTGGTTCGGTTAGTATATTTAAAATTATTCGGTTTTCGGTTCGGTTCGGTTTAAACGTGTTAAATAACCGATCAAACCGAAATAACCGATTTCGGTTCTAATCCCAAGCCCAAGCCCAAGCCCGAGCCCTCCCCCTCCCCCTCCCCCTCTGATACCCAACCCAGGCCAGCACCCCCAACCCTCGGCCCAGGCGTTCGCCTCCCCCCTCCCAATTTCCCCTCCCCCCAGCCCGAAACGAAACCCTTATTCACAATTTCACATCACTCACACTCACTCTGATACCCAATCCCTAACCCTAACGACGACGCCCTCCCCTCCCCCTCTGAAAGAAGTCACAAATCGCTCGCCCTCTTCCCATCGATCTGCTGAAAGAAGTGGGAGTTGCTCACCCTCTTCCCGTCGATCTGCTGAAAGAAGTGGGAGTTGCTCACCCTCTTCCCGTCGCTCGCCATCAATCTCTTTCACATCACTCACACTCACTCTGATACCCAATCCCTAACCCTAACGACGACGCCCTCCCCCTCCCCCTCTGAAAGAAGTCACAAATCGCTCGCCCTCTTCCCATCGATCTGCTGAAAGAAGTGGGAGTTGCTCACCCTCTTCCCGTCGATCTGTTGAAAGAAGTGGGAGTTGCTCACCCTCTTCCCGTCGCTCGCCATCAATCTCTTTCCCTCCCTCCCTAGTCCAGTAATCCCTATTGATTTGCTGAGTGTATTCAGACAATATTTATTGTATTATTTTGTTGAAATTAGAAATAGAAAATTTTAAAAAAATTGCAGATTTTAGTTTGAATCGAACCGAATCGAACCGATAAATCTTTAAAAAAAATTGCAGATTTCGGTTTGAATCGAACCGAACCGAACCGAACCGATTTTTATCGGTTCGGTTCGGTTCGGTTATATAATCATAATCGGTTATTTCGGTTTTTAAAATTTTGACATTTCGGTTTTCGGTTTTTTCGGTTCGGTTCGGTTCGGAACCGAACCGACCGATTGCACAGGCCTATACATGAGAGACGGTATCTAAACAGGAAGGAAAATCAAGCCTATAATTATGCAATCCCTAAGATTAAGTAACTAACCCATCTATCAATATTTACTTCCTATATTAACATATTTACTTACTATAACCTATAACACTCCCCCTCAAGTTGGAGTATAAATGTTAACATGCCTAACTTGTTACATATATAATCAACTCGAGTTCCATTTAGAGCTTTAGTAAAGATATCTTCTAATTGTTCTCCAGTTCGGATATGTCCTGTTGATATTATCTTTTGTTGGACCTTTTCACGAACAAAATGACAATCAATCTCGATGTGTTTAGTCCTCTCGTGAAATACTGGATTGGAGGCAATGTGGATAGCTGATTGATTATCACACCACAACTTAGCAGGCACCGAATTTGTGAACCCAACTTCTTCTAATAGTTGACGTACCCACAAGACTTCACAAACGGCTTGTGCCATGGCTCGATATTCAGATTTAGCACTAGAACGGGAGACCACATTTTGCTTTTTACTTTTCCATGAGACCAAGTTACCTCCCACAAAAACACAATACCCAGTAATTGACCTCCTATCAACCTTCGAGCCTGCCCAATCAGCATCAGAAAAGCATTCAATATTTGAGTGCCCATGGTTGCCATAGAATAGCCCTCGCCCTGGGGCCCCTTTAAGATAACAAAGAATCTGTCCCAAAGCATGCCACTGGGCAACAGTAGGAGGTGACATAAACTGACTTACCACACTCACTGAATATGCAATATTAGGACGAGTCACCGTCAAATAATTCAACTTGCCAACTAATCTTCTATACCTTTCAAGATCTGCAAATGGCTCACTGTCTTCTGTGGTAAGTTGAAGGTTAGGGGTCATTGGAGCACTACAAGGCTTAGCACCCAATTTTCCTGTTTCTGCTAACAAATCAAGAACATATTTTTTTTTTAGACAAGAAGATGCCTTTCTTACACCGCATTACTTCGATTCCCAAGAAATATTTCAATGAACCCAAATCCTTTGTATGAAACTGTGTTTTAAGAAATTCTTTTAGGGATGTGATGCTAGCAATATCACTTCCTGTGATAACGATATCATCCACATATATTACAAGCAGAATTACTCCATTATCAGAATTTCTATAAAACACCGAGTGATCACACTTGCTCATTTTCATTCCAAACTGTTAGACCACCTCGCTAAACCTGCCAAACCATGCCCGAGGACTCTGTTTCAAGCCATAAAGGGATTTTCGAAGTGTACAAACCTTGCCTGACTCCCCCTGAGCAACAAAACCAGGTGGTTGCTCAATATAAACCTCCTCCTGAAAATCACCATGAAGAAAAGCATTTTTAATATCCAGTTGATGCAAAGGCCAATCATGTGTAGCTGCCAAGGAAATAAACAATCGAACAAATGCAAGCTTGGCAATTGGGGAAAATGTATCAGAATAGTCAACTCCATAAGTTTGTGCATAACCTTTGGCCACTAAACGAGCCTTGAGGCGAGCAACAGATCCATCAGGATTTACTTTTACTGCAAACACCCATTTGCACCCAATTGCCCGCTTTCCTGGGGGTAAGGACATCAACTCCCAAGTACCATTAGTGTCAAGGGCCATCATTTCCTCTTCCATTGCAACACGCCAACCAGGATGGACAAAGCCTCAATAACAGTTTTGGGAACTGAAATAGAATCTAAAGCAGTGGCAAAACAACGAGAAGAAGAGGATAATTGATCATAAGAGACACAAGCTGAAATAGGATAAGTGCAAGTACGTTTACCTTTGCGAAGAGCAATGGGCAAATCCAGATCAGACAGTGAAGGATCAGTGGGAACAGGATCTGTCGATGAAGAAGCAGGTAGCGGAGCGGAGTCAGAGTCCTCTAAGCGTCTGGAATACACATGAAAGATGGGAGGGCGACCAGGCACATGAGCGAAAGGTGTAGGAGTAGTCTGAGGAGACAGAGAGCGAACAATGTATAACAAAAGGTCATCTTCCTCACTTTGGGTGTTATAAACAGAGGATGGTGGAAAAAACGGAGTGGACTCAAAGAATGTTACATCTGTAGACACAAGATACCGATTCAGATCAGGAGAAAAACAACGATACCCTTTTTGACGTCGAGAGTAGCCAAGGAAGACACATTTGAGTGATTTGGGATCCAATTTAGTAACCTGTGGACGAACATCACGAACAAAACAAGTACACCCAAAGATACGTGGCTCAATAGGAAACAAAGATTTAGTGGGAAACAAAATATTATAAGGGATATCACCATGAAGGATGGAGAAAGGCATGCGATTAATAAAAAAACAAGCAGTGGATACAGCATCAGCCCAAAAACATTTAGGTACTTTCATTTGGAATAAGAGGGCTCTGGCTACTTCAAGAAGATGTCGATTTTTTCTTTCGACAACTCCATTTTGTGAAGGAGTGTCAACACAAGAGGACTGATGAAGAATCCCTTTTTGTAACAAATAAGATTGAAATTCCCCAGAAAGATACTCTTTAGCATTATCACTTTGCAATATACGAATGGGAACATTGAATTGGGTTTGGATTTCAGCATAAAACGCACAAAAGATAGAAAATAATTCTGAGCGACTCTTCATTAAAAATAACCAAGTAGTACGAGAGAAGTCATCAACAAAAGTAATAAAGTACTTAAAGCCAGACTTAGACACAGTAGAACAAGGACCCCAAACATCTGAATGTACTAACTCAAAGGGGGACGAAGCCCGTTTATTGACTCGAGATACTGAAGGCAAACGATGATGTTTGGCAAATTGACAAGACTCACAATCTAAAACAGACAAAGAATAAAACTGTGGATATAACTTCTTCAAAGCTGAGAGAGAAGGATGCCCCAAACGACAATGAACATCAAAAGGTGTTAAATGCGTGGAACATGCAAGTGATCTATGTAGTTGCTGATCCAAGAAGTAGAGACCCTCTGACTCACGCCCTCTACTAATAATCTGCTTCGTCGAAAGATCCTGAAAAATACAGTGATCAGGAAA
Source organism: Manihot esculenta (assembly GCF_001659605.2). Lineage (NCBI taxonomy): Eukaryota > Viridiplantae > Streptophyta > Magnoliopsida > Malpighiales > Euphorbiaceae > Manihot > Manihot esculenta. Next base: position 35,881,766 of record NC_035168.2, on the reverse strand, counting down.
GAATGAGATACAACAATTCAATGCACGAGTGAGTTTACTAACAGAAAGCAAATTAAATGCGAATTTAGGGAGACATAACACAGAGGATACAGAAAGAGAAGGGGTTAAGTTGACATGACCAGAACTCATGACAAAAAATTTAGTACCATCAGCAAGAGTAACATAAGAAGTCGATGCATGAGACTCAAGCCTATAATTACCTGACTCGGCCATTTGCTCTCGTTGAGCTTGTTGAGTTTTCACATCTGTACTAAAGGGCATCAATACATTAAGTTCTTCATAAACTCTTTTAAAATCCATAAAATAGGATGCCAAAGTTCTATCATTTTTCTGGGCTCGGTAAAACGCCTTACACACATCATAAATACGGAAAATATTCCCTTTGCCAGAATACAGAAATTCCAAATACTCCATTAATTCTTTAACAAATTCACAGTGATTAATAAGACTAATCACCTCACTATGAATAGAATTTCGAATCTGCAGAAACAAATGAGCGTCATCCCTCATCCAATCTGTACGAGTTTCATCAGTTGAAGGATCCTTGGTAAGATGATCATCCATTGCAATACTTCGTAAATAAATACGGATAGTCTTACTCCAGTCTAAAAAATTAGATCCATTTAATTTGTATTCCGTAATTTTAGTCATCACAGGAATCACATCAGTTACGGTGGTTTTAACTTCAGCCATCAGAACAACCAATCCAAAACAATCAAAATAGCAAAGGATCAAAAGAACAAGTACCTGTGAACAGTACCGATGAGCAGTACCCGTGAACAGTATCGATAAACAGTGCCCGTGAACAGTGCCGATGAACAGTGCTGTGAACAGTGCCGATGAACAATACCAAATAAAACACCTCCACCCAACACCCGAGCGGCAAACAAACTTCAGATCTGACAAGGGGTCAGTGTGGCGACTCCAGCGATGGTGAGATCCAAATGTTACCCTTTATGGATAACCCAAATGAATGGAGCCCTAAGTTTTTTAAAAAAAAAATTTTAAAACTTTACAAGAAAGAAGAGAAAAAAAATCTCTACGAGAAAGGCTCTGATACCATGTAGAAAGATAATATTTGTTGTATATCACAATAGATATTACAACCTATTTATACATGAGAGACAGTATCTAAACAGGAAGAAAAATCAAGCCTATAATTATGTAATCCCTAAGATTAAGTAACTAACCCATCTATCAATATTTACTTCCTATATTAACATATTTACTTACTATAACCTATAACAGAAGGTTTTCATGAAATAATTTGTTTCTTTCATAAGCAGGATAGCTATCAAATGTATCATGACTCATGAGGCTATATGGCTGCTATATGTTTTACACACTGACGTAAGAACAGCATGGGCTTGGTAGCATCCATTTTGCAAGAACTTATTAGGCGTGCACCATGCATGAATACAATGTCTATCTCATTTCTTGAGTCTGCATAAACTAGCTCTTTGTGACTTGGATAAACTAAGTTCCTGGAACCATTATTATTGTTGAATTCCACATCGGTTGTGGAAAGGGGTAATGTGTCCTTTGTATGAGCCATAGGCAATCCTCCCCTTGAGCTAGCTTTTGGGGTGAGTTAGGCCTGATTCAAATTTAATATGATATCAGAGCCTCCCCATCCGATGTTGGGCCTCCCATAAAATATGTCACGCATCAATAAAATTATGGGCGTGAGGAGGTGTGTTGAATCCCACCTCGGTTGTGGAAAGGGGTAATGTGCCTCTTGTATGAGCCATAAGCAATCCTCCCTTGAGCTAGCTTTTGGGGTGAGTTAGTCTTGGCCCAAATTTAACAATTATGATTTTAAGGTTAAAAGGTGGTCTAAGAGGATCAATGCAGCTCTTGAGACGTGTCTGTTGCTGTACTTAAGCTAAGCTGCTGCATTGCAACAGACAGCCCATGATCCTCTTGCCCTCTGTCCTGTAAAATTAGTGCATCAATTGTGGTCCAGTGCAGGTTTACTTAATAAAATCAAGATTCACTGTTGCCGATGTGTGTACAGACAGTCAGCAACAAGCAATACTTTGCACACAGGTTATGAAGCTCGATACCGTGATCCCGTGGTCGGAGTTCATGGAAACAGCACTCATGAAAATAATTCTATGTCAAGAAAACCATCACTTTATAGCACTGCATTGATATTGTTGGTCTTGGAATTAGCAGGTTTTCACATTCAGTTTATCAAGAAAACCATCGTGTTATGCCTCATTGGAATAGTACTGGTTGGAATGTTTTGAGGGTTTCAGCTTTTTGTCCCTTATAGTGTGTAGAACTTCACTCATTTATTGGGGAACAGTTTTAGTGGGACTTTACTTGCATCTCTTTTTTGTATAGTTGTAAACATACCTCATATTCCATCTTCTGTACAGACTGAATTTTAATGGCACTTTTCTTACATCTCTTTTGTATGATTGGTTAACATGTCTCAGATTCCATCTTCTGAACAGACTGATTATAGTTGAGAAGTGGTCCCCAAAGAGAGCTAGGTCATAGAAGCCCTTGGTTTTTTGTTGAAACCCTAATCTTACTTGCTAGGGTTTTGGTAACCACCCTTTATTGGAGATTACCCAATCCATTTGCAAATTTATAGTTAAAATATTGCATGCCTGAGATTTTAATTGGATTTTCACGACAAATCATGTTATGTAAGGCCTCAATATGTTGTGGTCCCCTATTCTAGGGTTGTGCAAAAACCCTAAACCTGCTGCATTTACAATCTGTGGCTTAATTTGACTACATAATTTGCATTGCAATTTCACATGAAGTTGGGTAAGAATCAATGAGTATTGCCTTAAAATTTCAACCTGATTCAGCCTGAAAGCAGCAACGACAAAACGAACAAGAGAAGGTCGTTGATTATTCACATCATATGAAGAGAAATACTTGAAACTAATGTGATTAAACAAGTGATCTGATATGTTCATTTTCCTTTTCCTTCTATAGAGAGAGAGAGAGAGAGAGAGAGAGAGAGGAATAATCAAAGCCCAGATCTCAACTACTGTAGACTAATATTTGATTCTTCTTGAACTAGTGTAATTTGTTGGAAATTCTCGTTTATATGCTTTCATTTAATTTGATTGATTTTTATATGCTTGATTGGCATATCCAAACACAAGGATTTACCAATAATAATTATGTGGAGAATAATAATCAGGACATTAGCAGAAAATCTCTAATGATATGAACCACAATAATAGTCAGCCACGCACCCAGACCAGATTTGAGAGAAAGGGACAGACACACAGACGGAAAGAGAAAGAGAGTTGCTGAGGGAAAAAGCAAAAAGAAAGGGGAAAATAGAGAAGAAAACATTCTTTGCTAAACTTCTTGATAGTAACTACATGAGACTTATTTGTTAAATATTGACAGCATGAGATTAGATTTTGAGCATCTTCACTCCAAGAACAGGATTAACTAAATTTTGATACGTTTGGGTAATTTTCCTTCTGAAATCTCTGAAAAGAAAGTGGAAGATGAGCATAACTATAAGTACTTTACTTTTTTTTCTTCAAAACAACTTTGAGCTAAAACTCAAAATCACAAGGAAAGGTAGAATCAAGTACCTTGGGAAGTATTTATATTTTTCTTTTCTAAATTCCAAAGCACAAGCTAAAACTAAGATATTACAACTATGTCGACTTCACTTGAAACGAAAAAAGTTGAGTTAAAGTTCAGTGGAGAAGACAGGAAAATCCCAGTTCCAGAAAGAAAGATTACAGTTACCTCAGGCAGACTCCAATCTTCTCATAACTCATCATTACATCTTCTCAAGAAATTTAAGTCTTCATATATGATCTCACTGTTTCTTCTGCCTCTCCATCTCAACAGAGAAGGCAATGTAACACTGCTCATCGTCACGATGGCTTTTTGGGAGAGCTGCTGTTACCCTTCTCAAGTACTCTGAACTTCATTAATGGAGCAGGAGTAATCTCAGTTTGAATCTCGTGTTGGGTACTTGTAAAGTTTAAGTCTTCTTCAACTTTGTCTTGAGTATTGGCAGTTGAAGTAGCTTTGTTTTGATTAGCTCTCTCTCTTTCAGCTTCTCTATATTTATGTAAATACCTTACTATAGCCTCAGCGTAGTTATCAAACCCTAGAGAACTCAGAGACCAACAGATGTCATCTCCATTAATTGTCTTGCGATTCTCCTTGTGACACTTGTCAGATGCCTCACCAGTTACAAAACTTATAAATTCTGTCGCACATTCTTGCATTGTTTGTTTTGCTTCTTTTGAAATCTTGGCTGTTGGTGGCAAGATTTGCTTCATGATCCTACCCACATTCGCAACTGGCAACAATCGATCTTGTTCATCTACCATTTTTAACTGCTAGCTGATGATGATCTTGTTGCCTCTTTTCTCTGCAAACTCCCTTCTAAATATGTACATATAGCATTACTATGTGTGTATATATAGTACATGTCTATACAAAAATAGATAAATATATCTGTATACACGTACAACGCACTCATTTCGTATGATACACGATATAATATTATAATGATATCACATGTTAATATTTAAATATATATATATTTGTACGTAATGCGTATTCTATATATCGAAAATATAATTAACATTAAAAAGTAAGTTTCACTTTTCAATAACAAATTATTATTAAAAATATATTTTTTAAATACAGTATAGATTTTTTTATAAGAAAAAATGTAAATAAATTTTTACATATAAAATTAGGTAAGATTTTTAATTTTTTTAAATAAAGTTTTTAAAGTTAGAAAAATTAAATTTTTTTGATTTTAAATAAAAGTATTATTAGAAAGAATCAATTTTCTAAACAAAGGATTATTGTAAATAATCAAAAACTATATATATATACTTTTTCTTAACATATAATTAAATCTCTGAAATTTTTTTTTTCTTACATCATAATCTCCTGTTTTGAATTAAGAATTAAATTTAATTGGTTTTTTATTATTAATTTAAAAAATCAAAATTTTTTAATTTTAAAGAATTTATTTAAAGAAAAATTGATATTATATATTATGTATAATTTCCTAAAATTTTATTTAAATTTTTTCTTTTCAATCAAATAAATCATTCCAAACGAAATTTAAGTGAATATATATGGCAAAGTTCATGAAAAGAACTATATCAAGATATATATATCAAAATACATCCAAATATGAACAGAAAGAAAGAAAATATTTGAACTTTAGAATCACATTGGCTAAGCTTCTGTATTTTTCAAAAAATGAAAAAAAAAAAAACCAAAGAGATACATAAGCAAGTTGCTGAAATTGAGGATGAGTTGCAGAAATTAACCCTAATCTAGCCAGCCAGCTAGCTGCAAAATCTTTAAGTTCCCAAGCAAGCAGAGAAAGGCTTTCATGGTCCCCCACACCCACCATTTACTTTGTCTAATTAATTATCTCCAACTCTCTTTTGCTAACTAATTAAAATAACATTTATAATATTCATTCTACTGCTCAAAATGTGTGGACTACGTTCAAGCACGTCTGCATGTCTTGGGATTAATCTCTAAGCAATAATCAACTTTGTTAATTATTTTTTTAAACTTGTATTAATTAGTGTGATTACCTCAAAAACTTAGGTTATTTTAGGTTTGTCTCTCTATTTGGCTGCAAAAGCATTTGCATCTATTATGATTTTAAATTCTATTTTTGTTGGTCAAGAAAAATTATGGGTTTTATTTAAGATTTTATATTAGGTCATTTGAGCCTCTAAACTGTGCATTGATAGGTTCAAATTTTCAAATTCAAAGGTGATGATCGTTGGGCTACTCATATCCGGATCATAGTTATGTCTTTACACAAAAGTCGAGCTCAAAACCTATAAGAGTTTACTATGCTCGCTGGCCATGAGTACACAATTCCGTTTATGGTAAGAGTAGGCCGAATTGATTTGAAACTTTTGATAACAATTAGGTCTCAAACACTTCGGTCCTTATTAAACTTGTAAGAGAAAATTCAGTGCCTCAATTCACAGTCATGATTTGAAATGTCGAAATTCGACTTACCCGATTGGATGGATCAATAGAGTTACAGAACTCTATGCACTCAGAACCGAACCTATATTGATACAGAAAGAAATTAAATAGTTGTCTGACAATTAAAAAGAGGAGCATCTGTACGTACGACCCTGAACGATGGGACACGTCGCGAAAACATCAATGAGAGATATAGAAAGAAAAAGAGGGAATGGGAATGAGGGATGAAACTTACCCACACTCTATAACTCTATTTTCTTTAAATCTCATAACATCAAAAGTCTAATTCAAATATGAATTAATAATGAATAAAAATATATTAGATTCGAATTTTCACACCGTAATTTGATAAAAAACAGAATAAGTTTTTTATAAGCTTCAATGGCCAATAATTATCTATATAATTAATATTCTTACAATACAAAGATCAAATATACCTTTGATTAGTTTCAGGATAAATATCAACATTTGACATATAATTCTTTTATGAAATAATAAAGTGATTGTTAATTTATTCTAAAATTAATAATTTGAGAATTTCTGAGTGTGAGGACATACCTAATAATGAATACTTTTAATTTTTTTAATACATTAAAAATTCTTAAATAAAGAATGATATATAGATATTAAAATTAAAAAATTAATTTTCTTTTCTCTTTTCTTAATAATTAAACATCATATCATCATTAATTAAAGTGCAATTTGTTTGGTAAAGAATGTTGTAGGCCAACACTAGCTAGGAGAATATCAACATGCTTTTTCCCCCCAAGGGATTATAAAAATAACAACAGTGAGTAAACAGAATTCAAAGAGTAAAAATAACAAAATACGGATGATCAGCAACTGTCCATCTGGCTGTGATTAACTAATTAGAAAATTAAAGAAATTAGTTTTCTTTAAGAATTAAAAAGCTTGAGAAAACCAAAACAAAGGAATTGCAAATCTCTCTATCTCTAATGTTTGACGTTGTAGCTTTCAGTGACCAACTTCTGATGAGCAACTGATTGAAAATATAATATAGAGCAGCAAAAGCTTCTTTTAGTGAGCATCTAGGGTTTGGAGCTTTATAATTAGGTTTCCCATTATCCACTAAACAAATATGCATAAAGTCATAAACAAATGGTTATGGCCAAATCATCCCTATAATTTTTACTATATATTTTAAAAATTGAAAAAAGAAAAAAACCTAGATACTTGGAAGTCTTTTTAGGGCTTAGAAGGCATTTTTCTTTTACCTTTTTTAGATTCTTTTTCATCCTAAAAAAGATAGACAACTTATGAATTATTTTTGAATATCGAATTTGATAATTTGAGATGGAGATCGTACTCCCCCTATTTATTTATTTTTTCCTTATCCTAATGCATAACTATCGTCTTATTACAGTGTCACCTATCGATGTCATACAGAATCGTACGTACGAGCATATCTGCCAGCCCATTATATATATATTAGGGTTTAAATAAATTAATAGAACTTAGATATTTCATAAAATTATTAAAATATATATATTTTTTTGAGATGGGGATTGGAGGATGAAAGAGTAGAATTGAGACCTCTCAGATGTATTTAGATGCATTTAACTATCAGATTAAGGCTGTGAGTATTAAAATATATTATATATAACATAAAAATTATTAATTAAAATATATAAAGCAAAGCAACTTCGATATCATTACAATGATAGTAACTAAATATGATATGAGTTAAAAATAATTTAAAATAAATTTTAATTAGATTTAAGATGAATTTAATTATTTAAAATATTAATTAAATTTTAATTCAATTAAATAATTTAAGATTGAAATAAGTAATTCGACTCTTTTAAATGAGATGAATGAATTAAATATTCATTAAGGTAAATATTCAATGAAAAAATTTTACTTTTTTAATAAGTTTATATATATATATGAATTACTCTTTTAAATGAGATGAATGAATTAAATATTCATTAAGGTAAATATTCAATGAAAAAATTTTACTTTTTAATAAGTTTATATATATATATATATATTATTTAAAATATATATAAATATGCATGTATTATATATATATTTTTTAATTTATATATAAATATTATAATTTTATTTGTTATAATGATATTGTAAAAAATTTGAATTTTAAATGGTTGTGAAATTATTTAAATTATTGCTATAAATTAACAATCATAGTTTGAACTTCATTATTTTTATTATCGTAATATAGAATAATAATTTTTTTATAATAAATAAAAAAAATTATTGAATTTTGATTTTATTAAATATAAAAAAATTATTTAGTAAAATATATGATTGGATATAATAAAAAATAAATTAAATTTTTTATTATAATAATTTTAAATAATTATCAAACTATTATCATAAGATAATAATTTTACTAACTATTGTGAAAATATTGTTTTCTAAATTCTAATATATAAAGTAGCGATGTTAAATTCATGTGTATGGATTTGAAAACCATCATGAACTCCTCGACTTCTAGTGGGCTCATATCAAATAGGCAATTTTCAAAAAAAAAAATGTATATATATATATATAATATCTATCGTTTCATGTATGATAATCTATATATATAGCGATAAATCAATAGTAATTAAGCATAATTATAAGCATGCATATATGAATGGATTCAAAAAATTTAAAGCTATCTAATCGATGTTACACAAAAATCGCTCAAAGTGAGCTATAGATTGCAAAATAAGATAACGGGGAAAAAGTTTGATAAGTGAATGTACGGTCCCACCCAGAGAAAAGAAGATCCGGATACTGTTGTGCCCAGTTCTTCATCAAAACTCGGATATCGAGCGTTGGTTCCACTAAAAAAAGTACTCATACCAAGTCACAAGGTGGGTTTTGCCGGGCTAGATGACCGGGCATTGATTCTACTAAAAAAGGCATTTATGTCAAGTCACGAGGCGAATACAACTACCGGGTATTAGTCCATCTTCACAAAAAGTTTCTAAGACATTTCATACACAGGGCACGAGGTGAATGTTGATCTCACTGAAAAAGGCATTCACGTCAGGCCACAAGGTGAGTTCCGCTAGGCTCGAAAGCCGGGTGTTAGTCCTATATAAAAGCTTATAATGCGTTGGACGCCTAGACCGTAAAGCGAATATCCGCCAGGCCACATATTCGAGTATTGGTCCCCTTTTACAAAAAGGGCGAGTTATTTTATAACCAGCTGTTAAACCAATGACAGGGTGCTATGATTGGGTGTTGACCCCTTAACAATTTTTATCAATTATTCAAGTTTGGATGGGCAACAAATGGAAGAGGGTTATAGACGAGTACCGATCATACAAAACACGCAAAAAAAAATATAATTTCATTAAAAGCTTAGAGAATTACAAAGGAGGAGAGATGATTTCAGGAGTCTCTATCACATTAGTATTCCTACATCTATTACATTTTCTGTAGGAGCTTGGTCGATATCATCAATCCACTCCTCCTCATGATCGTCCTTGCCCTCTTCCTCTTTTGGAAGGATGTCATCTATCCAAGCAAAGTTCTCAGAAGGAAACCGCTTTACCAGCTCCTTCTTGACTAAGTCTTGGACTTCGATGAATATCTCTCCTCCCTGGACCATCGTCTCTTGGAGCTCAGCCTCTAATTCAGCAATTCTGTTGGAGACAGTCCAGTTTTCCTCAACCTAATACTACAGCTCTGGGACTTGCACTGAAGTAGGGCCACTTGATCCTCGATACTCTTAGCCCAATTCTTAAGTGCAAGTTTAGAAGCACTGGCCTCACCCAGGTCTGCCTGGAGTTTATCTACTGGCTCTAGAGTCTCTTTTATTGTGCTTTCCATTTTGTCAATCCAAGTCTTTAGCCTCATGCATTCCTCTGCCAAGAGTCTTCTATTTGTTTTTTAAGCACCGAACTTCCGCCTCAGGACCTTATTACTCTCCTTGCTATATAGGCATAGAGGGAACTTTCCAGGATAGAATACATGACGTTGTCAAAAAGCTCATTAGTCTTAACCTCGTTCAGGCGACAACGATCTCTGGGTCTCAGAGCATTCTTGGTTAACAGGACGGCCAGGCTGGGATCTTTAAGGAGAGAGGGCATTTGGGTTAGCGCTAGCGCTAGCCGTTGAATGCTAGAAGGCCACAAAAAATAAACCCCACATTCACAGGAATGGGCTTAGTACAAGTAAGGAATGTAGCAGAAGGCTCGAAAATTGAGATAGATGCATAGGCACCCATTGCAGAAGACTCAGGCTGCAAGTGAGCTGACTCTTCTATTGTAAGTTGGGGAGGAGGAGGAGGAAGCATGACTACTTCTTTCGCTCAGCGAGCACGCTTGGGAAGGGAGCCAGTTGCCCTAGCAACAACTTTGGCTTTGCCGGCAGCACTTGGCGCTTTAGCAAATTTGCTTCTTGACCCGGCCATATCTGTGTGAATTAAAAAGTTAGTAAGAAAGACAGTTTACAATCTAAAAGAAGATAAAAAGAAAAATATCCTAATCTCTAATCAGGGAAGGGCTCTCCCCAAGGTTGGGCTGGTGAGGATCCGAGTCTGGCTCGCCTGGAGATGACTCTACCAAGACAAAATGACATTTCTCACTGCCTTGGTAATGTCCATTTTCTGAGGGGACCTAGCCATCGTCAAGAAAAGGCTAAAATCTCATTCTCATCCCTCCTCGGTTGGACTCCATCCTTCCTTAGCTCCACCCGCAGGTTCTAGCTCATTCGGAGGCGTCCAAAACTCCTGAACGTCCGGTGATAGAGGATAAAAAACTTATTCTTTCACCGCTTTAATGAAGAAGGTATCTGGTCAAACATCGTCTGGCGTTTTCGTCCGCTAAAAAATTAGAACTCTTCATTTCTCAGAGTACCCAGCTGGTACAACTCGGAGAAGAGGGCCACACTCGACTCGATGTTATTATTAGAACAAACAAATCAGAAGGCCACCAAGATTCTCCAACTGTTGGGATGCAGCTGGACGACTGAAAATTTGTAGAACAAAAGGACCTCAATGGAAAACGAGTCCATGGGAACTGAAGACCCGCCTTCAGCTGCTCTTCATAAACTATGATGGCATCCTCCAAAGGGATCTGGTCATCTGCGTGAACGCTTGAGGAGGGGGCAAAGACGTGGAAGGCTTCCTAAGAAATTTGGTACTTGTCGTGAAGGCAACCTACATCTTGCTCTATTAGGATGAAAGGAATGTCACTGATCAGACTGCTTTCACTTTTATGAGTCATCCTCAATAGAACCATAGGAGTTGAGGTACAGATGGAGTCATCAGAGGAGGAGCTCGAGGCAGAACTTTCACCAGGAGTAAGATAGGAAGAGGAAATGTTCCTATTCATCTTAAAAGGAAACGAAAAATAGAAAATAAAAATTACCGTGAAAGCAAAGGAGTACAAACAAGAAAGAAGGAGTGATTAGTTTTTCTAGAAGCAAATATTACAGTCGTGAGCAAAAGTGATATTTGGAGAAGAAGAAGGGCTCTTATAAGACGGTTTTGACGGTAGGTTTTAACTGCGGTTCGAGAAATGGGGCAGCCATCATTGAAGAGTTAGGTAGGCAAAACGGTGTGAGCAGAGAAATACCAATCTTAATGGGCCACGTGCCCATATTATGAGAATAACTATCTCCTTCAAATCTAAAAAATCAAAGACAAGCGGGTGGATCTCTGATGTTACACAAGAATCGCCTAAAGTGAGACATGAGTTGTCACAACAAAATAGGGTCAGAGGATAAGGGTTTGATAAATGGATGCACGGTCCCACCTAAAGAAAACAAGATCCAGACATTGTTACGTCCGGTTCTTTATCAAGACTCACTCTTCTCTGAAAATGATAAGCTTTCGCATGAAGTTACGGTTATCAGGCATAATCCAGTAAACTCATTACGCCTGTAATCACGGGTTCATTGACCAGTCAAATCGACAAAATCCCTTATTAAATAGCCAGCCACATCATCGCCAAATTATAAAAAAAAATTATATATTTAATTATGTCCTCTTACAATATAAAAGTCACCAATCACAAAGATAAAAGTATGCAATTCTATGATACAACTCTTTTTAAGTTCTATATTCGCCCTATTTTTCAGTAACTTGAGCGTCGGAGTAGCTGGCGTAAGCATCAACCGCCTCACTTTCTCTTTCTTACAGATTTAACCAATTACAATACCGTTCTGTTTTTTAATTGCATCACTAATTAAAAAAAATTACAATTACCTCACAATTTTTTTAAAAAAAAAAAATATTTGTTGATGTTTCACTGTTTCATTATAGGCTATTTCATATAATAGAAATAATCCAATTAAACTCGTATACTTTTATTCAGTATCAAATAATTTTAATTTTAATTTTTTTATCAATTAAATATCTCTATTTTTATATAAAAGCGAAATAAATTATGACTTAATATAATATTATTTTTTAATGATAAAAAATAATTTTTTTATAATTTAAAATATTAAAAATTTAGTATTTTAATGAAAATAAAAATTTTAAAAAATACATAGAAATAGTTTAAAATTTTAAAAATTAGAGTAGTGAAGTTTTATTAATAAAAAATATTTTATTATTAAAAATATTTTAATAGTAAAAAATAATATTATATTAAATTATAATTTATTTAAATTATAGTATAAGAGTTTAATTAATAAAAAATTTAAATTATATTTATTTAACAATAATAAAAATATATAATTTAATTAGACTTATATCCTTCCTATAATATCACATCTAAATAGTATAACTCCTCTTTTGGGTTAAAATCCATTGGTTCACCAAAGTATTGATCACATTTGGGTCATGGGCCTGTCTAGTCGATCCCCTGTTACTGTAGCATTTCTTTTGCAAGCTCACTTGCCTCTGCCCATAAGAATTCAGGGATAGGTATCGTTTTATTTGGTATGATTTATTTTTAAAAAAATTAAATAAAATTTATAAAATTATATAACATTTAATTTTTTAAATGAAATTTTTTTAAATTTAAAAAAATTGTTTTATTCTATTTAAAATAAAATATTTATTTAAAAAGAAATTAGATTAATATAATTCGAATGATAAATTTTATTTACCGTTTCTTTATATATCACCAATCGTATTACTCTATTACAAATAATAATTCATATTATTTTTTAATTATTTTAAAATTAATAAATATTATTTTGTAGACATGAATATATTAAAAAAAGTTAATAATTTTAAAAAAATGCATTCTATTGTGACAGATAACATAAATTATTTATTGAAATGATTGGAGTAATTAATATAATAAATATTATTTATTTATTTATAAAAAATAAATTATTATATTTGAATTTTATTTTTTTAACTTTTTAAATAACATTAAATATTTGAATTTAAATATATATAGTATTTTTTTAAATTAAAAAAATTTTTATATTAATTGAACGCGGAGCTTCTCATAGTTTGAGGCGAGATCGAATCCTGTAGAAGGATACAGATTCAAAATCTATAAGGCCACACGCAAGTAAATCGGCTCAACTTTGCGCAACCCAGTCCTGTGATATGAAGTAGACTGGACTAGGGATGAGCAGTATTCGGTTCAAACCGAAAAAATCGACCGAACCGATCCGATTTAAAAATTTGGTTCGATTTTTTATATATTTCGGTTCGATTCGATTTTTAATTTCAGAAATTTCGGTTATTTCGATTCGGTTTTGATCAGAAAAAAACTGAAAAAACTGAACCGAACCGATTAGTGATAATAATATATTTTTTCAATAATATAGAGAAATTAAATCATATTAAAATTAAAATATTTTAATTAAATTTTAAAATATTAAAAATAAAGTGTAAAAAATAAAAAAAAATTAAAAATCGAAACCAATCAAACGAACCGAATCGAACCGAATCAGACCGGTTCGGTTCGATTCGATTTCTGACCAAAATCAGTTTGGTTTTCATAAACACTAAAATTTCAATTTTCGGTTTATTCGGTTCGGTTCGGTTTTGAACCGAACCGACCGAATGCTCACCCCTAGACCGGACTGAACACGTATGCGGATCTATCCAAGAAAAGCCTAGCGCGGTAATAGTTACCTTGCAGTCCTAACAAAAAAGAGTATTCTGATACGTTCGTACATACGGATATAAATGACAAAAACAAATGATATATGAATCCATGAAAAGTCTAATAATTATATATTACGATAGAATAAATAAAAAAGATATAAAGGAGGAGATATATGATTTTTTTTTAATCAAACTTATTAAATTTATACTCATTCAGTAAATTCTATTTTCTAAATTTTAAAATGTTAGAATACAAATAGAAATATTAAGAGGCTCTAATTTATTTATAAAGGATTGCCAAATTAAATTACATCTCCCAAACTCATTATGATCCACTCCAATCAACTGAAGTTTTTAGTTATAACAATAAATATATCATGAAAAAGTTTATTTATTAATTTTTTAATTTTAAAAAATATATTACAATATATTTAATATTTTAAAAAATTATTAATTAATTGTTTTATTAATTTTAATAGTTAAATATAAAATATTTTTAATATTTAATAATTAATTAATAAATTTTTTAAAATTAAAAATATTTTATATTTAACTATTAAAATTAATAAAAAAATTAATTAATAAATATTTTAAAATATTAAAAATATTTTAATATATTTTTAAAATTAAAAAATTAATTAATAAACTTTTTTTTTTATATCATAAAGGATATACTAAATGGTAATTTTCCTTTCCTTCCTCTTGAAAGACAGTGTGTTGAAAATTTCATGCCTTTCTTTTCCCTTCTGCATAAATTTGTTAAGGATATGACAAAACATTTTTCCCTCTCCTCTTGAGCCCTGTATTTCTCCATACTTGGGGAGGACTTCGCTTCTTTTTTCTTTTTTTCTGTAAAGTAGCCCCCTGAATTGTCTTTAAGAACACCCATCAAACACAAGCTGCCTTAAGCAAGATACCTTCTCTTTCCACCTTTATCTTTGCTTTGAATATTTGATATTTGTTCCTTTTTATTCGCATGGTTCTTTTTCTTGCTTAATAATAGATGGGAATTAGAGCATAACATGAAAACCCATTTGCCCAGGTTGTGGATTTCATTTTTGGTTTGATATTCCAGGTTCTTCTAGGAGGTTAGTGAACAGTCAATCAATATTAGTGTTGCTTTCTTGGGAGACGTTTTATTTTTAATGTGGGTTTATCTATATCTTGTGTTCTTATTGTTTATATGTTTTCTTTGTATTGAAACGAATTAATTGTTTTTGGGATCGCATTCATCCTTCATATCGACCTTAACATTGTTAGTTTGGTTGCTTGCGTGCTGTACTCTGTTATTTATAATGGTATACTGCTTGTTTGGTTTTATGGGATCTTTAGTTTCTATTTCTCTAGTGATTTTGCTGAATCTTTTTTGCTTTGGACATGTTTATTGGCCATTGATGTTGAATCTCTGATGAAAATGGATCTGCAGCTTGTATTTTTTATCTGGGTTTGTGTCCTCAAACCTCTAGGATTTGTCAACGTTTACTGCATTTGGTGTATGGGCATTGTTGGCTGATCAAGTATGTCAACGTCAGTTTTGGATACGTTTGTATATAGACTGAGAATGCTAGCACTATGAGAGGAAAGATTCTGATTTCTCTATGAAATAGCTGATGTTGTACTTGTTTCTATCAATCTCTTTTATTGGTTACACTGATGTTGACAATCTGTTGCTTTGTTAGAATATGGGTGGTTGGTAAACGGTGAATCCTCTAATTCGCCTGGAAAATATTAGTTTTCTTCTAGGTTTTCTTTCATAATTTTGGACTTTCTGGTTTGATTAAGAAATTTGTAGACCATATTATATGAGATTTTTTTTTCTACTACTACAGATTGTGCATGCCTTCTTAATTTGTTCATCTCTGTCTCTCAGCATTGCTGTATGTGCAGTCGAAACTCTTGCATTTCCTCTATTTCTATCATTTCAAGCCATTTAGAAAAAAAACTTATTCATATCCAAAACATAGAACATCCTCGTATATGATACTTTCCTCTATGAAATTTAATACAAGTTTTGAACAATTGTAGTGTTTCATTCCAATATGCTCGATTATGACTACTTGATCAATACAATATAAAAGTAGGGCACAGTTCAAATTCATTTATTTCATCTGCAGTGCTTAGTTCCATCATCATTTGTGATAGGTTAAGCCAATAAAAAGGTTCCTTTCAAATTAAATTTTCTCTTACAGAAATGTTCAGTTTATAAATGCCATCCTGTTAAGCAACAACTGCTGGCCCCCTTCAAATGCTTTGAACATGTGACAAACTGTCAGCTTTGGTGGAGGGCAATGAAATTTCATAAAATCAAAACTTTGCAGAGCATCTCTATAGACTCAGTTGCCGGGGTTCCTTTTTGTCTTAAACTAAGTTCCCCAGCATGGAGAACCACTGATTCTTGTTAGTTAAATGCTTAAGGCTAATGGAAAGACTGATTTCATGTGTCATATTATCTTATCTTAAAAAGATTAGGCGAGAGAATGCATGGAACATCCCGTTCATGCCATTTATTTGTTGGTTTATTAGTCATAAATTTTGGATTTGTGTGCTCAAGTCACAAAATATCTAGTGCAAATGCACCCAACTGCATCATTTATGTAATATATGATATCCTCTACTAACTTGCATCTTGAGTTTATTGCTCTCGTGGCACTTATTTTTTGCTGGTGTTTCAGATGGAGCCAATTCCCCTGAATAATGGTTGCAGTTCTGTTGAAGAATTATCTTTGCAGCAGTTACTTCTTCTGAACTCTCCTGAGATAAGTGGCATATGTGGAGATCCATGTGTGAATCCCCGAGTTGGTGATGAGTATCAGGCAGAAATTCCTCCAATGATGTCAGAAGGCGTAGTTGATTATTCTAATTCCTTTCTAAGAGGTTTGCCAATCCCTGTTACTTGGGTCCATGATAGAATAAGTAATAAAGGAGATGAAGGGTGCAGAATGAGGAACACTGACGATTCAGTCCATGCAAATTCATCCAATAAATCTAGAATGAATAGGAAAAATAGTATTCTGAAGAAGAAAGGTTCAAAGCAAAATGTGGAACCTTTGGATCTTGGATTCGATGAAGGAAAGGAACCAAAATCAGCAATTCTTGGACCCTTGGAGGCAGGGGAAGCTAACTTATCTCAGCTGCCCAAAAGCAAAAGTTATGTTCCTGTTCCTGGATTACCAAATCATCCTTGGAGTGATGCTGACATTGATTGTTTTGTTCTTAGTCTATATATATTTGGGAAAAATTTTGTTCAGGTAGAGAGATTCATGGAAAACAAAAAGATGTGGAACATACTGTCCTTTTACTATGGGGAATTTTATAGGTCTGATGGATATCATAGATGGTCAGATTGCCAGAAGACAAAACGAAAGAAATGCATCTATGGACAGAAAATTTTTACAGGATGGAGGCAACAGGAATTACTCTCTCGTTTGCATCCCCATGTCCCATTGCATTCTCAAAACAATATTCTAGAGGTGCTTCAAATTTCAATGCTATGTGAGATATCAATTTATGGCTTAGCTATTGTTGGCCCTCTCTCTTAACAACCCATAGCTTAGTTCTTGCAAGATGGATTCTCCTTCTTCTAGATCTGAAGTTCTTAAGAACTAAAACAATGCATAATTCATGCCTAAGATTCCTCTTGTATTACTGTTACTGCCATTGCTATATACCATACCCATCAACTTCTAAGAATATTTATGCAACACAACCCCCATTATCAATATCATACTGAAGAACATGGAAACATTGAAATCTTTCTAATGGATATTCTTCCTCTTAAGATTTGTGAGCATGCTGCAAAATACAGTTTCATTGTTTGTGTTATAGGTTATAGGAAGTAAAGAGGTTAATATAGGAAGTAAATATTGATAGATGTATTAATTGTTTAATCTTAGGGATTGCATGATTATACGCTTGATTTCTTTTCCTTTCTAGATACGGCTTCTAATCTCTATTGTAGTAGATAACAAATATTACCTTACCACATGGTACTAGAGCCTCTGTCATAGAGATTTTTTTTTTTCCTCTCCCATAGAGATTTAATTTTTTTTTTTTTTTTTGAGACTTAGAACTCTTGTTCTTTTGGGTTACCATATAGGGTAACATTTGTCTCCCGCTGCCCACCTAGACGCCGAAGCGTAGGCAAAGTTGCCCTCAAGAGCTGACAGGTGTTCGGTCGGTGAGTGCTCTTCACGCGCTGCGACAAGGTTTTGACACCGTCCCACTCGCTGGCGCGTAGAGGCGCGTTGCCTGTCCATCACTGCTCCGGTCACCCTTGTCGAAGTCGCCTCATAACCCCCTCGTCAGATCTGTAGTTCATTTGCTGTTTGACTGTTGGGTGGAGGCGTTTTTGTCCGGGTACTATTCACGTCCTGTTTTTTTATTCTTAGTTTCTTTTGTTGCTATTGCTTTGGGTTGGTTGTTCTCATAGCTGAAATTAAAAACACTGTAGCTGAGGTTAAAAACACTGTAGCTGAGGTGATTTCTATGATACTAAAATCACGGAATACAAATTGAATGGATTTAATTTTCTCGATTGGAGTAAGACTATCCGTATTTATTTACGAAGTATCGGAATGTATAATCATCTTACCAAGGATTCTCCAATTGATGAAACTTGGAAAGATTGAATGAGGGATGATGTTGGATTATTTTTGCAAATCCGAAATTCTATTCATAGTGAGATAATCAGTCTTATTAATCATTGTGAATTTATTAAAAAATTCTATTCATCGCCAGAGTCCTCTTATTCCGAATGAAAGTATCTAAATGCTTTTGGGCTTATGCTGTATCCATTGCTTGTTTGTTGATTAATCGCATACCCTCCTCCGTCCTTCATGGCGATATCCCTTATAATATTTTGTTTCCTAATAAATCTTTATTTTCTATTAAGCCATGTATCTTTAGTTGTACTTGTTTTGTTCGTGATGTTCGTCCAAAAATTACTAAATTGGATCCCAAATCACTCAAATGTGTCGTTTTCAGCTATTCTGGACTTTAAAAAGGGTATGATTTTTTTTTCCTGATCTTAATCAGTACCTTGTATTTGCTGATGTAACATTCTTTGAGTCAACTCCGTTCTTTCCGCCATCTTCTGTTTATGACACCCAGGGGGGGAAGATGACCTCTTGTTATACACTTGTTCACTCTCTGTCTCCTCAGACTCTTCCTGCACGTTCCGCTCAAGTGCCAGGTTGCCCTTCCCTTTTATATGTTTATTCTAAACGCTTAGAGGACTCTGACTTCGCTCCGCTACTAGCTTATTCATTGACAAACCCTGCTCCTACTAATCATTCACCGTCTGAGAATTTGCTCATTACTCTTCGCAAAGGTAAATGTACTTGCAATCATCCTATTTCGTCTTTGTCTCTTATGGTTAATTAGCATCTTCTTCTCGTTGTTTTGCCACTGCTTTAGATTCTATTTCAGTTTTCAATACTGTTATTGAGACTTTATCCTATCCTGATTGGCGTGCTGCAATGGAAGAGGAAATGATGGCCTTAGACACTAATGGTACTTGGGAGTTGATGTCCTTGCTCCAAGGAAAGCGGGCTATTGGGTGTAAATGAGTGTTTGCACTAAAAGCAAACCCTGATGGATGTGTTGCTCACCTCAATGCCCGTTTAGTGCCAAAGGTTATGATCAAACTTATGGAGTTGACTATTCTGATACATTCTCTCTAATTGTCAAGCTCTCAAATTTATAGAGAGGACTAAACACATTGAGATTGACTGTTATTTTGTTCGTGAGAAGGTCCAACAAAAGATAATCTCAATAGAACATATTCGAATTGGAGAACAATTAGGAGATATCTTCGCTAAATCTCTAAATGGGACTCGAATTGATTATATGTAATAAGTTGGGCATGACTAACACTATGCTTCAACTTGAGAGGAGTTTTATAGGTTATAGAAAGTAGATATGTTAATATAGGAAGTAAATATTGATAAATGTGTTAGTCCCTTAATCTTAAGGATTGCATGATCATTGGTTTGATTTTCTTTTCTTTCTAGATACGGTCTCTCATATATAAATATGTTGTAATCTCTATTGAAATAGTAACAAATATTACCTTACTACAGTTTGAAACTTACTGTCTTGCCTCATTTTACTTGTGATTTGTCATCAGGTCTCTACGGCATTTTCTGAGGGGAAAATTTCTCTAGAAGATTATGTATCCAATTTAAGGGCCATCGTTGGCATTCAAGCTCTTGTAGATGCTATTGGAATAGGTAAGGGGAAGGAAGATCTAACAAGTCTGGCCATGGAACCTGCAAAAAGCAATCCTATTTTCACTGTCTGCCCAATCGGGAAAGCTTGCTCCTCTTTGACTTCCGGTGACATAATCAAGCTGTTGACTGGGGGCTTCCGTTTGAGCAAAGCTCGTTGCAATGATATATTCTGGGAAGCTGTTTGGCCCCGTCTACTAGCAAGAGGGTGGCACTCTGAGCAACCAAACAATCAGGATGATATGGGTTCCAACCATCATCTAGTGTTTCTCATTCCTGGTGTTAAAAAGTTCTCAAAAAGGAAACTTGTGAAAGGCAACCACTACTTTGATTCTGTTAGTGATGTTTTGAGCAAAGTGGCATCTGAACCAAAACTTATTGAGCTTGAATCTGAAGAAGCTAGAGGCAGCAGCTGTAATGAAGAGGAGAAGGCGGTTCTAGGAGCTCCATCAGACCACAGTGATGCATCCATTAAGCAATCCTTTCATTACCTTAAACCACGAGCTTCTAATAACTACAATCTGAAGCTTGTGAGGTTCACTGTTGTTGATTGTGGTTTGGTTGATGGAGGAAAATTATCCAAGACGAGAGAAATGAGATATGCACCAGAAGATTTGAAAGTTAAATCCTTACGTACAACTCTTTCAAGTCGCATTAAAATGATATTTTTGGAGAACTCACTGAACGACAATGAATTAGATGCTGTTGACATGTCATTGGACGATGAAAAGACTATCAATAATGCTAAATGCTATGGAAAAACATTTGATGGTCATGGCTCAAACCATACAAAGTTCACCATTGTGGATACCAGCTTGATACATGAAGGAAAATCAACGAAGGTGAGAGAAGTGAGATATTCACCAGTTGACATTACAGTTACTTCTAAAATGACCAAATCCTCAAGGAGAAAAGGAAGGTGTTCTTCTGAGGATTCGCTGGACAGGCAAGTGCCTGATGCAGCCAAAATGCTGTCACATGAGGATAAGAATATTGGAAAGTCCAATCACAATAAGGATATAGTTGATAGCAGTGGCTCAAAACAGAAGGTACTAAACCATGATAAATTGTTTGAAGACCACCAAGGTAATAACAATGTATCAGATGAAAATCAGTCAACTGGGACTATTAAGCACAGATTCAGTCGAAGGTCAAAATCTGGATATTCAAATAATTTAGATCCTGTAGTCAAAAGACGGAGATTAGTTGCCTGTTCTAGTGCCGAGTTAAGCCAAGTCATTGATAATTTCTCTGTTAGCCCGGGATCAAAACAAGAAGAGTCCTACTTCGCTTTGAAGTTGCAGGGGGGCAGCAATAACGTCCATGTTAATCCTCCTCAAAAGTTACCATTTAACATTTCCTTAGCTGAAGGCAGTCTACAAGAGAGCACTGCAAGCTTGCCGAGTGTAACTTGTTTTGATATTGAAACGTCTCATGGTGAAAATGGAAAACATCAAACCCCATCTCTGATTGATCTGAACCTGCCTCAAGTTTCATTGGATTGTGAAAATGATGGACCAGCATTAATGGATGCAGAAAGCCGCCGCAGAGCAAGTGCCGGTAGTAAATGCCTGTCCAATTCAGATAAGACTGATCTCAGAGCATGGAATGCCACTATCGATGCTAGTTCTGCACCAGTGCAGCCTAGTTTGACCCCAGAAGACAAAGCACAAGACACCGACCTTTGACCGCCAGAACATTGGAAGCTCTTGAATGTGGGTTCTTGGGTGTGAAGAAGCATAAAAACTCAGAAGTTCACACACAAGAAATTTCATATTCCAGCTCTTCAAACTGTGTTCATGGCGAAGTCAAAGTAACATCAAGTCAAGGTAATGTTGGCTCTGGCATTGTGAATGCAAAAAATGGGGATGCTGGTGGGGCTTGTAAATGATTTTGTCCAAAGAACTCCCAACAGAAGTGACAAGAAGTGCTGAGCACATCCATAGTTGCTACATTTCGAGGACAGGTAGCTAGTGAGGCGCGATTTGTTATATTTTGACTTCAAAGAATCAGGAGAATTGCCTGAAGTAGCTGCTATCTGTGGAGACACTCTTTGCTATATTACCTCTAAACTGCAGACGCTTTCCTCTTCGGTGTGCTTTCACCAAGCAAGCATAGAAGAGGGAGTATCTTTGCTTCGACATGCATACAGTTTACTTGCAAAACTTACAATTCTCTCATCACTAGTCACATTTCACCAATTAAACCACAATGCACATAACATTTTACTGGAAAGTATAGTGGTATGTCATCAAGTCATTTGCATTTTTTTCCCTATTGTTTTCCATTTTTTGGCTGACAATGGAGACAGAACTTTTTGCAATACTGTGATGCCTTGAGGATTGGAAGCAGAAGGCGAAATAACCCATATTATATCGCATGAATATCTCCAAATAATTGCCAGTAGTCCTCACCGTTGCCAATTTCATCAGATGAAACTTCATACATATATATATAGATTAGGCCCAATCCATTGGGCAAAACCAAAACCATAAAGTTGAATCTGTAGGCTTATCCACTATCACAGGCTCCCGCAGCTTGCTGCAGACCACCTGGTGCTATATATATAGTTTCATTGGTGCATGATGTAAATTTCTGCCTTTTCTTTTTCTTCTTTTCCCTTGGAACAAAGACTCTAAGGCTCCAAATAATTTCTTCTTTCTGTTCCCTTCAATCACTTATGGGAAATAAAAATGTTATATTTTTCTTTATCAAAATAACTAATTTAATAAATAAAACTTGTTTGTAATATTCTTCTATATAAAAAAAATATATAAATACCTTTTGAGAGGGGGAGAAAATTACTGTAAAGAAACCATTTTATCTGGACTTAGTGCTACCATGTGCTCCCAAAGTCTCTTTAATTTTTTGAGAAAATAAAAGAAAAAAAAATGTTTATTCTTGTTAGGAAAAATCATTATAACAAAAATTTTGATCATTTCAGGGAGATATGCATTGAGATCTCTTTTATCAAATCACAATCCAGAGCAAATCTAACTTTTTCTTTGTTCACAGATTAACAACAACACAGCAAGAATCCAGTTAAAAAACATAAACATCACATCAAACGTTATTCAGCATACATGTAGAAACAAAGTTGAGATAAATTAATTAATAATTAATTTAGTGGGTTAAGAAAAATCATGAGAAAAAGAAAGCATTATTGCTGCTTTGAAATAAATAACAAAATGGACCTACAACTTGGGCATAGTTTGTTTGAATTGATGATAGCTGATCGGAGTTGTTGATTGAAATTTTAAAGCAATTAACTTTAATTTTTTGAAAACATGATTTGTTGAAACTTTTTGATTAGGATACCACCCAACTCCCCAGCATCCCTTTGAGAGGGACAACAGAATCTAAGTTTTGGGTTAAAAAGGAAACTTTTCCACTATTGATCAAAGACAAAAGATCAGATGAGGGTAAAACCCAAAGTTTGCTTCCAACTTTTCATCAACTTAATTGGTTAATCTTATTAATTACAACTAATAATTTAGTTGTCTTAATCAAAAGGTTAATTCACTGTTCATCATGCAAATGGAATTGATGAACTTATGATAATTCAGCCAACTTTTCAATTGATAATTTCTTTTTTCTTTCAATGAATAATTAGTGTACGTAGCCATTTATAATTTTCAGTAGGAGACATGATTATAGGAGAAAAAAAAAGACATTCGTTGTTGAAAGATCTAAACATTTGCATGTGAATATGTGTCTTGATGCAATGCTTCACTCTCTTTCTCCATGAATACGGCTTTTCTTTTTCTCCTCTTCAATCATTCCAATTGCCTCCACCCATAACTCTTTGTTTCTTTTTTTTTTTTTTTTTAAAAAAATAATGATGAATTTGTACTTTTCTTTTTCTCTTTTTTTTCTTTCTCTTTTTGGGTTAGGGTAAAACATGATTAAAACTTTTTACTAGTTGGGTAATCTCGAAGATGATTTTAATCTTAAAAATGCCTTTTGAAAGTGCCAATCCTTAATCATTTCATCATGTGGTTTTACGGTTTATACATGAGATTAATGGAAAGAAAATTTCTCCCATAGATTTTCTTTACGAGAATTATTTACCGGTTAATCGATTAATTTTAAAAAATATATTAAAATAGCTTTTATGTATTAAAAAATTTACTGATTAATACATTAATTTTTAGATTTTAACGTATGCATGCATATATATAGATTGATTATTGAAGTTTCTGTCTCGTTGCTGTTCCCCTTGTCTTTTAGCTCATAAGTTTTCATAAATCGAATAAGTTAGTTTTCATTTTCATGGACTATTTGGTTGGTGGGCAGTGAGCACACACATCCATCAACCCACCTATTACTCAACCATAGATTTTCATTTTTCAAATTATTAATAATAATATATCAACAAGGCCGCCTTGTTGAGAACTTGCTATGTTAAGAACAACTTGCTATGTTAAAATAAAGATGAGATCATGGAAAACGACAGCAAAAAGCTGAGGTATATGTGTCGTTGCAAGAAATTAAATGCTTGTTGAAAAATAATTAGCAGTATTATATAGAAAAATTCAAAATTTAAACGGTAGCATAATAATTAATATGGGTCCAGTTAGCCATTTGATTCTGTCTCTTATTTTTGTCTGTCAACCCTAGCTAAACTATTCCTACAAAACAAAGCAAAAGGAGTTTGAAATTTTCAATATTGATAAATAATATTTACCATGCAAAAGTCCCATCACCATGCACATTATTACAATTCTTACGTACAACTTCTGCTTCTGTCTGTGAGTGTGAGACCCCATCTGCAATTTTCACCTCTGCCCCATCACAATTTCTGCCATTTTCAATATTCCGATTCAAACCGTGGCTCGGGTGAGGAGACACAGCGGCATGCCATAAACTAAAATGACTAATGTAGCCCTGTATTTTGCATGAATGTGGTATGTCCGTTGGCCAATACTTTTTGTAGTAGCGCACGTGAACAAGGAGAATTTTTGTATTATTGTTGGGTTCTTTCGAGAAGGATTCTGATTGATGCATGCTTGGCTCGCCCGTGACAGTCGAGGGTCTTCTCGTAATTAAAGATGTTCTCTCTCTTTCTCTCTCGGCGGGATTTCATTTTTGGTTATTTTGAGTGGATGATGGTGGCAATTTTGGAACTAAAATTACCTTTCTTAGATGTATGAATATCATCAACAATGAACATAATGGGATCGGCCCTTCTCAGCTAATTAAGAGATAAATGAGGATTTTTATTTAAAAAAGACATTATAACTTTCTCAAGAATTTAGATCATTAACTGTCAATGAAGAAATGATAACGCTATCAAGCTTTATTGACAGAAAACTATTTACCTATACTCGTAAATTTAAATTTCAATAAAAATAATTAAAAAATCACACTTGCTCGAAGGAGGAAAAATTATTGAGCATAACATTAAATTTAAATCAAATCTAACTCATTTCAAAAACTAATCGAAAGGAATGAGTATTTATGGTTCATATAAAGGGTATATTACCCTTTTCTCAAACTGATAGGATTCAATATGTTCGCTCACGGTCAAAACTATACTGGAGCGGGATATATTCATGCGGGTGAGAAATCTCTAATACCATATGAAAATGGAGACACGCACAATTTAGAAATGGAAGTTGTTGCCTTTCATTGATAGAAATGTCACAATATATACACCAAGTTCACTCCTATTTAGGAAAAACCTATAAATATAAAATTTTCTATACAGTATCAGCCCAAACTTTCTATGTGTACTGTACAAATTAAACTTTCTATACTGCATAAGACAAAAAAAATAAAAAAAAATATATTCATACATAAATCAGGTCTTAAATTACGTTGAAAGCAACAGATCGTAAAGATGTCAAACAGGTCTGTACATGTCGACAGATTGTCAAGACGCCAATAAATAAATAAATATTATAATAGGCTTCACATTTAATCACATTTTATTAAATATATATGCATGTAATTTTTTGAAAAAATTATTATTTAATCCTTAAAGTATA
Organism: Manihot esculenta; assembly: GCF_001659605.2. NCBI lineage: Eukaryota > Viridiplantae > Streptophyta > Magnoliopsida > Malpighiales > Euphorbiaceae > Manihot > Manihot esculenta. The sequence goes on along the minus strand of NC_035168.2, from coordinate 35,855,568 downwards.
GCGTAATTAATGGATTCGTCTCTCTATTTTTAGAATCTAACACTTTTATCTTTAAGATTTAATTCTGTTAAAATTAGAGATCTCTCCATAAAAAATATCGTTAATGACAGGAAAATTGATTAAATTAGTCTTTCTAAAAACCAACACTTTAGTTTCTGAAATTTAATTTCTACAAATTTATAGGTTCCTCTCTCAAAGAATTGAAGAAAAAATATATTTTCGTCCCTAAGATATTACATAATTAACAGATTTGTCCATCTATTTTTTCAATTCAACATTTTAGTTCCTAAAATTTAATTTCGTCAAAATTCAAGAAAGAAAATCTCAAACTCAATCTCCATAAATAAATAAAAATTTCAATAAATTTAAGATTCAAATTCCGCAAAGATAATAAAAATTAAAATATATAAAATTTAAATTATTAAAAATAAAAAATTAAACCTAATAAAAATTATTTTTGTGATACTCCTCACTGTTAATAAGTGCTCGCCATTTGAAAAATTCATTAAAACGTCTCTAACATTTTAAAAAATTTTATTAATTAGTTTTTCCCTTAATTTTAATCATTAAATATTATAAAAAAATCTAAAATATTCTTAATGTAGAGACACTAATTAATAAACTTTTTAATAATTTGAGAGACCAACTAATAATTTTTTTTAAACTATACGGACTAAATAATAAAATATTTAGTGATAAAATTAGGGGCGAACAGTATTCGGTTCAAACCGATCGAACCGAATTAATTTGAAAATTTAGTTCGGTTTTTTATTTATTTCCGTTCGGTTCGATTTTTAATTTCAAACATTTCAGTTATTTCGGTTCGATTTGGTTTTAATCAGAAAAAATCGAAAAAATTGAACCGAATCGATTTAGTGATAATAATATGTTATTTTCAATAATATAGAGAAATTAAATCATATTAGCATTAAAATATTTTAATTAAATTTTAAAATATTAAAAATAAAGTGTAAAAAATAAAAAATTTATTAAAAATCAAAACCGATCAAACCGAACTGAATCAAACTGAATCATATCGGTTCGATTTAATTTCTGATCAAATTCGGTTCGGTTTGATTTTTATAAATACTAAAATTTTGATTTTTGATTTATTCAGTTCGGTTCGATTTTGAACCGAACCGACCGAATGTTCACTCCTAAATAAAATTAACAGTGAAATTAACTAGTAGATTTTTTAAAATATTAAAAATATTTTAATATATTTTTTAAAAATAAAATATTAAATAGCGAATTTTTCCATGAAGACTAAACAGTAATCTTTTTTGATAAAAATATTTTTAAAATTATATTTATTCTCTTATCTTAAATTTAAAAAATGAAAGAATTGAATTTTAAAAGTAAAGAATAAATTCGTTAATTATTATATATTATAGACTAAAAAGTAATTTTTTTTATTATTTTTAAGATGAGAAAATAGCAAGTATTTTTTATGGTGAAATCATCTCACAGCATAAAACTTAAATTTTTAATTGGTTTAATAAATAAATATTTTTGAAAGGGCAAATCATTAATATCAAAGAACAGCAAGGGCAAATGAAACAGTAGCATTTGCATAAACATATATTAATATGTTTTATTTATTTATTTTTCTTGTGACAGCAACAACTCTCTCTTCTCCACCAGAAATGAAGGAGAGTTTCCTGGTTTTTGTCCTCCTCTAGCACCAACAAATCCCCAAAACTAAACTCCCTTTTGTTTTTGTTTTTCTTTCTCTCATCATCAGTAAACAATCTCTCTCTCTTCAGAGCCCAACAAGAAGAAGCAGCAAGCAAAACTAAGAAAGAAACAAGAGAATTCGGTGTAAAAGAAAGACAAAAGGGTTTAAATTTGTAAATATATATACATCTCTTTCTATTGCTTCTTCTTTCAATGTCAAATATCACAGGTGAAGGTGGAACCTTCTCTTCTGGGAATACAACTGCTGCTGTTGGAGAAGCAGATGTTCAACAGCAGGAGCTGCTTATTAATCACTTGAACTCCATAGCTTCAACCACTGTTGCTACTTCTACTACTAATGGCTCCACTGCTCAGCAACATCAGCCTTCAACAGTTAAAAAGAAGAGAAACTTACCAGGAAATCCAGGTAATATATCAGTTAGATTTATAGTTTCTTGAAACTTTGATCTTGCTTTTCCATTTTTAATTTTGATTTTCTTTTACTTATTTTTTTGCCATTTTCTTTGAAAGTTACCTTTCAGAACAAATCTAATCAATTTCTCTGCATAATTAAAAGAACCCATTTCTTTACAAGCATATACTTAGTTTTCAATGATCTACATTTGCTAATCACAATCTGTTTCTTAGACTTAATTTGTTTTTTTCTCAACTTAACTAAGTGTAAAAGCTTCTTTTTTTTTTCTCAGTTCAATATTCAAGGGAAGCCATGAAAATCATGAGTTTGAGTTTGAAGTTTTGTTTTTAAATCATTATTTTTATAAGCTTGTAGGGCTAGAAAAACAGTGAATAATAGTTAGATAAGTGGATGGAGGAGGTTCAATTATTGGCCTGGATCTCAATAATTGCATTCAACTGTTGGCTTTTTTTCTTTGAGTACTTCCTTTTCTTTTGTTTTGTTTTTATCTGTTTCTGGCATGGGAAACATATATTCCTTCATGGGCAATCTGCAGCTTCCTCTCTCTCTCCTTCTCTCATGATCAATTCTATTGTCATTATTTGTAATAATCATGTGCTTACTCAAGAACATTATTTGTAAAATACTAAATACTACCTTAAAAATTATTGCTGAACCGAGCCGATATCATCGATTAGTGATTAATTTTCGTGTGAAAATTATGCAGATCCTAGTGCAGAAGTTATAGCTTTATCACCAAAAACCCTCTTGGCAACAAACAGATTTATCTGTGAAATCTGCAACAAAGGTTTCCAAAGAGATCAAAATCTCCAATTGCATCGGCGAGGACATAACCTACCATGGAAACTTAGGCAAAGAACAAGCACAGAAATCAGAAAAAGGGTTTATATTTGCCCAGAACTTTCATGTGTTCATCACAATCCAGCTCGTGCATTAGGTGATCTCACAGGAATCAAGAAGCATTTCTGTAGAAAACATGGAGAAAAGAAATGGAAATGTGATAAATGCTCTAAGAAATATGCAGTTCAATCTGATTGGAAAGCTCATAACAAGACCTGTGGTACCAAGGAGTACAAATGTGACTGTGGCACCATCTTCTCCAGGTTTCTTTATATTACTCTCTTAACTTCATTTTATTTTTCTCATAAAATTTTATATTAAAAATTCACTAATTAAAATTTTATATTAAAAATTCACTAATTAATCCATTCGAGCATTTTAGAATTTTTTACAATATTTAATGATAGTTTCATAAAATTATCGAAAGATTAATTGGTAAAGTTTTTAAAATGTTAAAAAAAATTTAATATAATTTTTAAAATTAAGAGATTAATTAGTGAGTATTCTGTACGGAAACTAAATAATAATTTTTTTAATTAATGGAAAAAGAAATTAAAATCAATTTTTTTATTAACACAAGAAAATATAATACTGCCCTTGTGATATAAATCAAAGTTGATATAGTAAATATAAAAAAAAAATAGAAAAAGCCTAGAAATTTAATTAATAAGATATATGAGACCAAACTTACGTAACATCTACTTATTTAAATATCTGAACAGCAGAATTAGTTAGAGATCTTGATTAATTAATTAGAATTTGTACTAGTTAATAACTATTTGTTCATGACCAAGGATTAGAACAGTGTTTAGACTAATCTGCAATTAAGATTCTTTTACTTGAATTCTTGCTCAGATTATTTGTTTATTATGAAGTGTTTATCATCATATCATAATCAAATAAATATCAACGTCTCTGTGGTCCATGAATCGGACTGGATACTGGATTTATACATGGAAAATTACTGTTTAATCCCTATAATATTTACTAATTAGTTTATTTATTTTAAAAAATATATTAAAAATATTTTTAAATATTTAAAAAGTCTATTAATTAATTTTTTTTATTAATTTTAATCTTTAAACATTTTAGAAAAATCTAAAATATTCTTAATACGAAATATTAATAAATTTTTTCATACTATATGTTCCTGCTAAAACTAACGGAATAATAAATTTCTATTATATATATATATATATGGAGAGAGAGAGAGGGGCTTGACTTGTTGATTAGAGTATAAATGGACTGATCATGCAGGAGGGATAGCTTCATCACTCACAGGGCTTTTTGTGATGCCCTAACAGAAGAAAACAACAAAGCAAATCAAGGGTTAGTGCCCAAAACAGAAACAAACTTGCAAAGCCAAGTCCCCAACCTTATATCCATTCCTATTAACAACAATCAAGACCAGCCTATGATAATGTCCAACCTTAGCAATCTAGACACCAGAATCCCACTGTCTCTACCCCATGAGCTCATGCCAATCCCAACAAAACCCTCAGGAGCCATGTTTTCAAGTGGCACAACAAGCCTTTTTGGTGGTGGAAGAAGCTTGTCTAATTGTTCCTCATCCTTTCAGTTGAGTGCAAATTCTTCAACAGTCTTTGAAGGAAATGCGCATATTTCTGCTGGCTCAGTTTCAATGTCTGCTACTGCATTGCTTCAAAAAGCAGCTCAAATGGGTGCAACTGCAAGTCCCACGACTCACAAGAGCTTTGTTGCTGGCATGGCATCCTCAACATTTGGTCCAATGCAGAACTCAAATGACCAGTCTCAAGTGACAGCAGGAGGCAATGGAGGATTCATCAACCAGTTTTTCAATGCAAATGGTGGGATTGAGAATCCAGCTGCAAACGATGTGGGTTTGATAAATGGGGTGTTAGATCAAACCAGTGGATTATTCAAAAATATTGAGCAGAAAACCAGCAACGATAAGAGCTTTTTTCATGGTGTAAATTCCAGTCCTGGTTTAATTTCGAGTGGATTAACGAGGTTTAGCGGGGACGTGATGACTGTTGATTTCTTAGGAGTAGGAGGATCAAGACAAAGGAATCTCCATGAGCACCACAAACAGGAAATGGAGTTTAGAGGAATTGTTCATCCGAGAATTCATCAAGGTCTGGGTCAATTTGAGCAAACAGCTTTGGAGAAACCCATGTGGGATGTCTGAAAAAGAAAAGAATAACTCATAATTTCTAGCTAGTCCTTGTATGAGTTTCTCTCGTTACCTCTTTTCAAAAAGAAGATTTTTGCTTCTTTTTTCTGTTTCTACATATATTGATGTCATCCATAATCTTGCTAAAGAGCAAGATGAAGAGGATTTTGAAGCAAAATTAGCAATCTAGTTTGAGAAGAAATAGTAGACAGAGAATCTATTTTCTTACTCTGAATTTGAAATATGTTAGGGACCTATCAATATAATTAACATAAGCTGATGAAGACATAGAGAAATATTATTATTTATTAACTGGATTAGGAAAACTGTGAATGGACATGGCTGAATTCTATTCTATGCAAATGAAGTAAGCTTCCACAACTACTTCAAATTTTAAAAAATGAAGTGCCCGTCTGGCCAATCTTACTTGAGGGAAGTATGAAGCGGTTCTATCATATAGGATTGATAATTACAATAAATTAATAAGTGGTTTTTACTGTATAATTTTTTATATTGGAGACTATTTTCCTTCTTTCATGTTGGTGGTTAGCAGATACGTTCCCAAGATGATTAAACAGTAACAATATTTCAGCCCAACCAGCCTGGATTTATAGGAAGGCCCAGATTGGTTTTAGGCTTTTAGCCATGTCGAATTCCAGCCCACAAAAGGGTCATTGGATTTATGGGTATTGCCTGATAGTGGGGCCACGACTCACAAGTTTAGTTTTGTGGCTCTAAGCATTTCTCTCTAGACAAAAATTCGAGGACCACCGAAATTAGATAGAATTGCCGTTCAAACTGACGATGCACGATTCCCGTAGCTGCTGTGTTTACCACTTCGGCCAGGTTCAGAAGTAGTCACCAAAATAATCTTAGGCTAGGAAATTAAGCTGCCAAAACGAGAGAAAGCAGAGGCTATGGCATTGCAATACTACTTTCATGCATGCAAAAATGCCTCGCTCCACGGGATTTACATGACGCAATCATCCGGTGAGAGGAAAGAAAATATCCAAGAGGCAGCAAGGCCTCCGGCAGAGCAATTTGCACCGTTGGCATCAACATTCCGCCGCCGATTACTAGTGGGTACTGGCTCAGCTTCTCTAGTAGCGGTTGGTGCAAATTTTGGTGGAATTACGAGTTCTCTTCTCGGGTTATCACCAGAAAGTGGTCGGTATCTTAAGCTGGATGTGCTTTATCCAATTGAAGGCTATAGCCGTTGTATTCAGACAAATGAAGGATTTGGTCAGTAAGTCGGTTGCATGAATTTGTTTCAAGCTCTATTTGGTTGCAAAGAAAGCTGAAGCCTTTTCATTCTGTGTAGAATTCATATATCCAGCAAATTGGGTCGGGGACCAGACGCTGCTGTATAGAGCAGCTGAGAAGAAAGAATTTGAGAGATCACTTGATCCACCTCCACTAAACAATATGCGGCGCAAGAACGTAAATGAACCAGTTGTTGCTTTTGGTCCGCCGGGTTCAAGTGGGGAGCTCAACGTTAGTGTCATCGTCTCACCAGTTCCTCTTGATTTCTCGTGAGTATTCTTCAACTTTACAAGTGAGCCACCCGAGTAAATGCGATGCAAAACCCACGTCCTGTTACATTTCGTTGCAGGATTGAAGCATTTGGAGGACCAGAGAAAGTGGGAGAAGCTGTGGTGAAGACAATCACATCATCGTCCCGGCAACCGGACGTGAAAGGAACTTTGATAGGGTCAAGTTTAAGAAAGGATTCTGCGAGGAATATTAATTACTACGAGCTGGAATTTAGAGTGGAAAGCCCCTCGTTTCAGAGGCATAATGTAGCAGTGTGCTGTGCTCGAAGTGGCAGGTTATATACCTTAAATGCTCAGGCACCGGAATCTGCATGGCCAGATGTTGCCGCAGATTTCCACAGAATTGCTGGGTCATTTAGTCTCTTATCTTGATAAAAAAACTAGGAAATATTCACAGAGGGATTCTGCAGAAGCTGTATTGTTTTTCAACAATCTGATGTTTCTAGGCAGCTAGTTCTAACGGTCATGTTTCACACCATACAGCAAGATATCATTCTATATATGCAGATCTTGAACTGTTGCTGCAACAAGAAGTTGCATTTTAGTAGTTCACCAGAAAAATTCTTTCTTAAATACGGCCAGATTAATAGGGAATCCCTACAGAGGATTTAATCTTGTATTCATCGAAATCAGAAAAAAAGATGACCTCAAACTATTCTCTCACTTGTATCTTAAAACAAGTTACAAGTGTCGCAATGTCCGAAAAACAAGGAACTAATCTCGAAAATCATACAGCTGGAAATGGAGAAGACACTAAGCCACTAACATTACAAGATATTACATATAAATACATTTATACATTCAAATTCCAGCAAGCATCATAGCAGATGCTTCAAAACCTCATGTTCCTATATCTAAATTACAAATACTGTACAATAATCAAGCACAACTTATCTCTCTTTGCTTAGAAACCTTCTCCAAGTTTTCAGAAACAGCTGCCGTTAGATTTGGATCCTCAAACCCAATCTCTGCACCAAGTCTGCCACATAAACAGATAGCTTTTAGCATTTCTACAAAAGGTGCACTGGACAGACAAAAGCAACAAGAAGATACAACAAGAACCTTAACAATTCTGGCAAATGCATGAGGTAAGAACATTGACCAAATTTAAACAAATGCATTTGTATAATTTCCCACCTATTTTTCTAATCCAATGCCATAGGCCCACAACCACCAGGCCTTAAGGTCAATGATATGCATTATTGCATGCTCTTTCGCTTTATTCAGAATGATTCATTTTACAAGAACAAAGTTCAAATGAAGTCTTATAAATCGTGCATGAATTCAGTTCTTTTTAAAAAACTTTTTTAAGTTAAAAAGAATTGAATTCTTTCATTCCAAACATGAGAATTGATAAAATAGAAATTAATTGAATTGAATTCTTGCAAATATTAGATTCCAACCAAGGGATTGCAAAAAGGAATAAGAATATAAAAATCCAAAATACTAATACAACATTAGACAAATTTTGCCCTGATCACTTACTTGGGATCAAGTACAAATTTCTGGACTTCCTTAATGGCTGAACTAGCAGCATAGAGTGATATCTTTCCTACCTGTATCAAGACCCAAATGAAATTTAAGAAAATCCATTAACAGGATAGTAGGCGGTCAGAAGAAACGGCAGATAAACGAATAAAAATAATTTCAAGAAGTAATCAATACTTTAAATGAAATTTTCCTTTGTCTGACCTCCAAAACCTGAAGTTTCGCTTCATGATCATTAGGAAGACAGCGTATTTCCTCAGCCAATTTAGCAGCCTCTCCCACACTTTCAGGTGATAAGAAATCAAGACCTAACTGAACATTGGACTGCAAATACATGCAAGGAAACAAAACTATAAGCATAATGCTGGAGTTTTACTGGAATTCAGAATTAAGACAACCAAAGACTTAAGATTCTTTAGCACAGTAATGCAGAAAAACTGTTCTATCCCATAGCAAGCAAGGAATGTCTCCCCGCATGGAGAGAAAACATATGTCAATTTCCAGTTCCACACTAGATAAGTGATCTTAAAACAGACAACACACGGACCATTCAATTAATGGATACCATTTGATATCCAACCATTTGAAAATGAAACATCAGATTTGCAGTTAATTTGTCTTTGTCCAAAACTCAAGATGTTTAACATTACCTGAAATTGAGGAAACAATGAAGACAGAAATATAAATACATCCAACTGTCAAAGGCAATTAGTCATAATGCACTCACCTGAAGATTCCTCGCTTGGAAAGGGCATCCAGCAGGGACAAAGACAGCTTGCCCCAAATGCTGCTCAAATGACCATGGCTCAATTCCTGATAGAAACGGAATAATGATAATAATTATAATAATATATAATGGATATATGGTTCAGCAAATGTCAACAAAAAATATATATATATATATTATATAATGCATTCAACTCCGTGAATATAAAGAAACAGATAAGTGAGACACCAATATTACATACTTTATACTATTAAAGTTTAGTCCTCACAGCAGCACTGCAAGTCTATATGATATGCAAAATGGGTGAAGAAAAAATATAAAGAGGTCATCCAACAAGACAGCATTTTGACAAAATTCGTGTTGAAAAATACCAATAGTCATGCACTTACCCATCTAAAGCAAATTTTGTCAAAATTTGGAAATCATATTAGGTGATAGGCTTTTCCAGTCATTGAAGCAATAAGAAGCTCAAATTAGTGATATGCTACTCTAGTAATAAGATCACATAATTGAGGTTCCCAAATTCAGTGAAACTAATTTTTTTAAAAGAAAGAGTTGCTAATGTTCTCACCGAATTCTTCTTTTAATTTTCTCATATGATTCCCATTCAGGAAAACCGTTCCATCATAAAGAGAATGTTTCACCTGGCATCCACACAATAAGATCAGTAGCATGCTTTCCACAGAAGCAGACTGAGTTACATTAAAAACAAAGAAAACTTGAAAGATCATGCAGATAAACTTATAAGTTGACTTCCTACAGTGTCAGACTTTCCAAAATCCTTGAAGTGTTTTTGCAAATAATCAACTAATATTGAAGCATCCTTCCGACGAAAGACATCCCAGTGAACTCCTGGACGAGTGTCTGCAGAGATATCTCCACTATCTTTCCTTAATTTTTGATCCTTTATTCTCTCAACGTATTCAATTCTGTTAGTTTCAACCCCTTGATTGTCAATTTTCTCAACCTCTCCAATCATTGCAGTAGTTTCAACCCCTTGATCCTCCATTCTTTCATCCTTGTCTGCAGCTGTATTTGTTTCACTCTGTAAATCCTGCCTCCCAACTGATAAATCGGATGATGTTCCCTCACCCAAGTTTGTTTCTTGGTCAAGTGACTCACTTCCCTCAAAATCCTTTAGCTTCACTTTAAGTGTATGCACCAATAGATATACCTGCACAGGGCTTACAAAATATCAAGCCACATTCTTTTATTCTTTTCTTTTAGATCAAAAAAGCAAGGGAAACATATGGAAGCAAAAAAAATTCTCCTTGTTAGGCTTTGTAAGTAAGCATACATAAGACAACCAAGGGTGCTTCTATGCAGGAACCAAAGGAAGTTCTCAATATTTTTTGGTAATTACCATCTGAATTATATATAAAGCCAACAGAAATCACCTCCAAAGCTATAGTGCATGCATCTTTATTTCAGACATACTATCAAAATTAAAGCTTCCATGCTTTAAAATTTATCAAATACTAAATCTCATTATAGGAGTTAGATTTCATCCTCTAATACATTAGAATTTCTAGATGAACAAAGTACCCAATTTGGAGATGGAACATGTACTCACCATGTCACGCATCTTGATATGGAGATTGGTCACTGAATCACCTTTACCAAGTTCCTGATAGGTCCCATAAGATATATAAATCTTGGGCCCAGCATCATTCTGCAAGGAGTAATGAGGCAACTTTGCAGCAACATTTAGAAGACCCAACTTTGAATGGATGTACTCAAGTAGAGGCAATTTACTAATAAATTCAGGCCTCTGGTATAATAAGAACTCTTCAGAAGCACTAGGAGAAGGCCAGTCCTTCAACTTCAACATCTGTAGAGAACCATCTTCCCGAACTAATCCCTCTGAGTATCCCTTCATAAACTGACTAAGTTCAATATCAACCTGCTCATCACATCAACCCATTGGGTAAGACAACACAGTTAATTAATTGACATTTAAACAGATAACCATGAACCAACATATACAGCACAAACCTACCTCAGACCAGTTTAAGCAATCTATGGCCTTCACTACTCTGTTTTCATCTTTCATTTTCTCGACTGATGTTTCTCGAATCCCTCTCCATATGTCCATTGGATCCCAGCTTGAGATGGATGAGCTATCAAATACTTGCTTCACAATAACAGGCTCACCCTTAACCCAATGTTTCCTGAAATTGTTTATCCCTTTAGCCCTTATGTCTTCACATGATGGACAATATAAGAAATTATCATCACTTTCCTCCCTGTGAGAATACTGAGAGAGTGTGGAATCATTTAACCCAGCTATTGGCTGATCACCAACCTCGCAGATCTTACAACCACTAACCATTTCCTCCACATTTTTCACCAGTTTTGCTACCCAATTCATCTTAAAAATGCGATTTAAATTCAACGAAGAATAATTACAGCCACCATACTCCTTTGGCGGGCATGAAATGCTGCCATCACGGTTTGCCTTCCAATCAGGGTACTTGGCAGAAAAACCGAGTCTTGGCCTTGGTTCTTTCACTTCCTTTGACACAGTCTCTTTGTCCCGATTCCTCCCACCCATCTGGTCTTCTACTAGATGATGTCTTGATGCTTCACGAAGATCTTGACAGCAATGAAGGCATAGATCATATGAGCAATTTGCACAATGCCGGTGATAATCAATGATAGGTATCCTGCATATATTGCTGAAACAAAGCATATCACAATGAACTGTAGTTCTTGGAAAGAAGAAGCACACATAATACTTAAAATGCATCCAATAAACGCCACAAAGATGTCACAGATAAAATCAACTTCATGAACTATCATACAAAAATTTCCAGATGAAAATTATTCATGAAATCCATATTCAAACAATAAATTGTTTACAAGAAAGAGAGACCAACCTCCTAAACTAGTGTATGGAAGAAATAAACACACAACATTAATATATATATATATATATATGTATGTATTTATATGTCTACATATATATACAGGAGCAAAACAATAATGAAGCAGCTTGCAAGTGTTTATAAAATACCAGCACATCTGCTCATCTGCATTCAACTTCGCACGGACAAGATCTATATCAGTTCCTGAAACAAAAATAAGGTAAACATCACATGTAGAAGAACTTAAATTCCAGATGTCACAGAAATATCAGGATCATCTTACCACGAAATTTTTTCTCCAGTTCTACTTCAGAGCATTGTTCATGATGGATCTGCTTAACTACAGGAAGCACTGAAGATAATAGACAGTAGAGATATTGCAACTTGTCTATGACAGGTATCTCTCGTATTCTTACCTGCAACTCACAGGGAAAAAACATATATATTTATATTGATCTAAAAAAGAAAACATCTTCAAAAATTAATTACCTATGTAAAATTAAAAATAAAATAAAAATAAAATCCTAACCCACTGTAAGGAGTACCTTTACCATATTATCCCCTCGTAAGCACACCTTGCAATTACAGATGCCACGACATGCAGGGCAAACCTTCTCAATTTCTTCCAATGAAATTTCTGAGTACCTAGAAGTAATATATGTATATTCATTATGCCTGTGATTTGGAATATAAGCATGTTGGTCCAAGAAAGATTAATCTCACCATGCAGAAATACAGTTATTGCAAAAGCCTCTTCTATCACATTTGCGACACCAAATAACTCTGTTTTTATCATTTCTTCGACATTGATGGCAAGTCTGCCCACCAGCATCTTCAGAGGAATCTGTGCTTCCATCAGAGTATTCCTGAAGACAACTTGTTCATCTCAGTATCCACAGGCCATCATACTAACTGAATATGATATAAGAAAAACATGAAAATAAACTCCCATAGAAATTTTACTAACCGTCATAGCACTAGCATCAAAGCTCCTCTGTGACCTACTCCTGGATGAGTCCATTGTAGAAAGGGGTGGTGTTTTATATGACTTCCAATTCTCTTCAGGCTCTACATCTTTTTGAAAATCGTCATTCAGCTTTAGAGAATTTCGCACAGGAAGACTTCTTATAGGTGTTTCTGGTGAATACTGGACCTGATTTTTTGATACCTTTTCTTTGTTCTTCTTTTTGGAGGCTGAAAGAGGATAGTCATCCACCTTCATGTTCACAAGTGGAGTATCGAAATCATCATTCTTACTCTCCAAGTATATATCAGTTTCACCCAATGATTTCCTTTTAGCTTTCTTTAGACTAGCTCTTAAAGCAGAATTAGCCGCTCTCCTCTTTGCCTGGATGTAGTGCTTCTCGCACACTGTTTTATCCGGCATAGACATGGCAGTGCATCTCCATTGTTTCCCATCTGACCTCTTGCAACGCAAATCATCTGGAATCCCAACATTGTCCTCACCATTCGCCGAGACTGATCGTGGGTTATCCATCACAGTCACGTTGTATAAAGTTCAGAAGAAATTTTTTACGCTCAAAACACAGTCTGAAACCCACATTCAATTAATTATCAGTTGACATAGTGAATATCACTACAAGTCTATAACTAAAAGAAAAGAAACAATATTTGGATCATATAACAAATGTCCAAGCATGCACAAGAATAAAGGAACACCCAAAATAAGGCCATCAAGCAAGATGCCATGAGATTGATCAACTAGAAAATGTTATTACAGAATCACAAGATTCAAAGCACAGTGACTTGATTTTTCGTGTTGATTTTGTTGATCATTCAATGACTCACCACGCCGTATGCACTTCAAACATTGGGACAACAGAAAAGCACAAACAAATAAAACTACAAATCAATCAGATTTTCTCAGAACTCCTACGGAGCTGAACTAGTCAATGATAATTCAAATTCCCAGTTGTCCACAAAGAGCAAGAAGCATAGAGAAACCCATAATTGCATCATATGATCTTTATATACCTAGCAGCATAACATGCATTCACTGATCAACCTATATATGCATGTACAAGTGCATTCACGTATGTGGCGAGACTACAACATCAATACTGAAAGACAACAATTCATCAGGAAAAAAAAATGCAAGGAAGTAAACCACCATGCGATTAATTTATAACCCGGGGAAAAATAAAAGAAAAATAAAATAATTTAAAGCCAAAATGTAAAGAACGGAGAACCCACAAGAAGAAGAATATAGCACACTCTAACTAAGATCACAACCATAATTAAGCACAAAGAAACACAATTTGATTAAGTAAGTATGCGAGAACTTCAGACGACAAATTAGAGAAATAATTCAATAATTAGACAATATCTGGAAGGATGAAAAGCAAAATAGGCTCATATTGCGAGCAGAAACAAATTGAAAACACCGAAATTAGCTCAAAATATCAAACAGCTATATACGCATTGAGGGAGAAGGGGATTGAGTACCTGAGTCTAGGGTTTCACAGAACGAATTGAAAGAGTAAGTTGGAAGAGATAGATAAAAGTAGAAGCGTAGGAAACATGGTATCGTTCGACAATAGCTTAGGATTTAGGAATTTGCAGATTTTAATGGACGGAACGGCGTCCCTTTGTCTCTTTATGACTTCCGTTCCTACTCCAAACTGCTGGCTTCTGTTTCTCTCTCTCTTTTAATTTCCTGTTCCAAGGTTCAGACAACTGTATTTCTCAGAAACCCAGGCCCGTAGAGCTTAACTCTACCTTTAGCATAATAACTTTTTAATTATTTTTAAATATTCACATTAATTTTAAAAATAAATTTACAGTTAAATAAATTCCTTAATTTTTAAAATAAAATCAATTAATTTTGGTACTCTTAAATCATTATTTAAATTTAATTAAGTATAAATCGTTGTTATTATTATAATTTTAAGTATCAATTGATTTAATTAAGTGTAGTAAATTACAAGTATTCATATAATTAATTTAACTATAAATAATAAGTAATTATAAAAAAATACAAAGCTATTTAAAATTGAACTTTAGTTTTAATTTATTTAAGTCTAAGTCATTATTTAATGTCAAGTATTTAGTAATTTGATTTTTTAAAAAGTTTTATTTTAGTTAGATTGTACTTCATTATTAAACTGATTTCATTTACTGTCCATAACTTTAAATATTTTTCCAATATCATTACTCATTTTTTTCCTTCGATTTGAAATTTCATCAATTAATTATTATTATTATTATTATTATTATTAAACTTTTAAGTTCTAATGGTATATAATAGCTAATATGAAACTATTAAATAATTTGGATTAATCATTTTAAGTGAAGTGGAAAGTGGATCTAAAAGTTATTTGAATTAGTTTAAACCGAATTGTTTCAATTAGTATTAGAGTCATTTTGGATGAGATAAATTCTGCAGAGTTAATGAACTTGCGAGAAAATGGCTATCTGTGTGAGACGAGATACTAGCGAACCATAATATCCAAGGATTCGATCTTATTTAACAATTGTATTCGATTCAGTTGTGATAAGAATATCGCAAATTTAGCAGACCGAATATAAACGATCAACTGCTTACTTGGATGTGGAAAACGTCGTATTAGTGAACTATTTGCGACGAAGACGTCGTAAATTTAGCGAAACCGAGTATAAACGGTCATTTACTTGCTTGGATGCAGGAAACATCCTACGTCGACGGATTACGGCAATTTCAAATTATATATAATAGTTAGCACGAAACTACTAAATAATTTAAGTGAATCATTTTGAATCAGGTGAAAAGTAAATCAAAAAATTATTTGGACTAGTTTGAATCGAGCTGTTTCAACGACAACCCCAAAACAAAATCCAACTTTTCTCTTGAATCCATAATCCTTCAATGTCATAGTCAAAATCTTACTACACATAATACATCCAAATACTTCTTACTATTAGAGGTGGTAGCAAATATACTATAACTCAATTCTCATTCTCTAATTGAAATGGCACCCGATTATATTAATTTATAAAAGTCCGTTCCAATTTAAATACATATTAAATCTTAAAAAAAAGATTTTAAAGTATAAAATCTCAAGAAAAAAGATCTAAAGATAGAATGTCTAAAAAAGAAAGACCCCAAAAATAAATATTTTGAAAAAAAAGACAATAATAGAGAATGTATCAAAAAAGATACTTTAAACTAAAAAGCCTGAAGGAAAGACCACTGAAGTAAGTCGGAAGAAAATACCACTAAAATTTTAACAAAAAGAGATATTGGGTCGAAAGAATAATACTACTAAAATTATATTGAAAGGAAAGAATAAAAAAATATTTTTTTTTTCAATATCATTATACTTGTCTAGTTTGGCTTGGTTTAGTGGTCCATGTTCACGTAAGCTGTCTTCTATTGATTTTCCAAATTTACTTTTGTGGTGGAAAGCTTTATTAATAATATCAAAGTCATACGTTAATGGCATTTTACTTATGGCTCATATTGTTTTTACTCTTTGCTAGAGCAGAAAATAAGTGTATTTTTAATAAAGTGATCCTGATCTTATGTTAATTTTGCATAATATTAACTTCAATTTATGACAATTGCATTTTAGTAGTATTTTTGTTATTTTTCTATTTTTCAATACTATTTATTTTTAGTATGTGTTTGGACCATCAATTATTTTATTTTCATAATTTCAGTGATTAAATGAATTATGCATATTTGTATAAAAATCTCAATAATTCCCACTTGTTAATATATAGAGCCCAATAAGCATATATTGAATTGATACCAAAATGGAATCTCTAATAACAGGAGACACAATATTCAGATAAGAAAATATAAATAAACAAACCTCCACTTGAAACTCTATTACTTGGAGTTTTATAAGTTCAATTGTAATGTTGGATAAAAGGGTTGGCTAATCCTGTCGTTATTATTAATAGTGCAGATTTTATTAAGTATGATATTATTGTATAATATAATTATTTATTTGTCGACTACGGCAAGAGAAGCACGTGCTCTATTATAAGGGATTAAATTTATATTTAATTTTAATCTTTTAAAGTGTGATTCAAATGGATCATTTCAAAGAGTCCTTTTATGAAATTGTTCTTTCTCCTAAGCTGGCTGGAATTATTGCACTTAGAGAGTATCTTTTATGGATTCTTAAACATAATAGTCCTGATGTGCATTTTGAGTCCGATGCTAAAGCCATTATTGATGCCATTCTACATAACCAGAAAAATTAGTCTAAATTTAGTCAGTCATGGATTGCAAAAATTTTTGATTTTATAAGTTTAATTGGACTTTTTTTTATATTCGGAGACAAAGCTAATTTAGCCGTCCATTCTCTTACCAAAAAAGTTATTTTACATATTAATCCCACTTTCTGAAAGGACCTCCAAATTCCATCTGTGATGTTTTACACTATAATATTTTCTAGTTTTTTCACTTTTACACTTCGAGGGTTTTAGATTAATTCGGTTAAATTCATGAATTTATTACTAATAAAATTTTGAGTTAAAAAATATAAATAATATTAAAAAAGAAAAGTTTATTATTTAGATTTTATATTATAAAAAATTTATTAGTTGATTATTTTATTTTAAAAAATATATTAAAATATTATTAAATTTTTAAAAATTTATTAATTAATTTATAATTTATCTGTTAAATATTATAAAAATATAAAATATGATGGGATTAATTAGTTAAAATTTTAAAAAATTAATTAATAAATTTTTTAAAATTGTAAAAATTAAATAATAAAATATTTAATTATTAAAATTAAATAATAAAATATTTAATTATTAAAATTAAATAATAAAATATTTAATTATTAAAATTAAATTAACAAAAAATCAATTAGTTGGTAAAAGTTAAAACGTTTTAATATGTTTTTGAAATTTAAGAGAACTAATTAATAATTTCCTATTAAAAATCAGGAGTAAGAGGAATGAATTGGACGGAGATCCAAAAACAAATCTCAATAAACTTCAAAATCCTTTTACACTCTAGTCAATGCAGAAGAAGCAGCGCCAAACGTGCCATTATAATATTCTTATTGTAGTTACAAACGCAAAGCTGAAACAATTTATAGAACACAACTCAAATTTCCTTGCTCACAAATCAAATCATAAAGAGAAAAAGGGAGGGAAGAGGAAATGGCCATGGCGAGGGCAAGCTCTGGCCTCGCGTACCCGGAGCGATTCTATGCAGCTGCTTCATACGCTGGATTTGACGGATCTCCTAATTCCGTCAATACCGTCTCCTCTAAGTTCCAAAACGACACCGCTTTGCTCCTCTACGCTTTGCACCAGCAGGTACCTAGTGAATTTCGTTTCGCTGACCAGTGAATTTCTGCGCTTCATGATTTAGCCAGATCTTAGTGAATTTTGATTTTTCTAATGCAGTGGTGCTCTTGTTTGTTAACGTTGAATTTCGTTTTATGGAATTCGTGTTAATCTCGAGCTGAGATTTTAATAATTTAGCTGCTATATTGCAAACTTAGCAAAGAATTTGATGTGTGAAGGTGCTTAGAATTTATTTGATACAGGCTTACTGTCTTAGTGCAATTATTTCTTCAGTTATTTGCTTTCATTGTCTTCTACTCATCTATGTTGTGAAATGCTGCTTATTCTGAGAATGTTTGAGCGCAGACTTTGATGGATCTAGTCTAATGGAATGGCACTGGGAAATCTGGGATATTGAGAGTGCTGATTCCTAGTCTAGAGCACGAATCCTGATGTATTTGAGGACAACTCAAATGAATATATTGTTTTGTTTTTATTTCCTGACCTTTGTTTTTTAGTAAACAAATTTGAGATTCCAACTTTTTTTGTTGCATTAATTTATAATTAATTTGCAATTTGATTTGGTATTTGCTTGCTGACCTGCTTGCATCATGGGTTTAACTTGTGGTCGCGGGTAATGGGAAGTTCCTGCAACAGCCATAATATAATGGTAATGGCTTGTCACTATGTAAACTATATTGAGTTTACAAAGTGAATGAATATTTAAGAATATAAGTAAACTAAGATACACAATAACATAATAAGCAAAAATATGTTCTGCAAAGATAAATTCACGTTTTTAGACATTATTAGCATTAATCTATCTAAAACTAAAGTAACTATGTAGAATTGTAGATGGTAAATATAACTAATCGTGTACGTCACAGATATGATTGAAGTCTAAAAGTTTATTTAATGTTATTTTCTGATTACTTGTGTATTTTACTAAAATATATTCTAAAAATAGTACAAAATTAGGAAAAAAATAATATATAGATCATGCAAACTAATGCTTCATACTGTAAATTTAGCAATTTCTTCAACAAATAAGCAAACAACTTCAAAAACAAAAATAAATAACTCACTTGTTGCAAGATAAGGATGTGTAGAACTAGAAAGATAGATTATAATCTTAACTCACTGGTTGATAACCTTAGCCCACTGGTTGATAATCTTAGCTCAAGAAACGAGAAATGAAAGATTTGTAAAAGGAAAATTTTAGATGGAAAGTTTAGAGAGAAAGTGAGACATGTTAACTTAAAACTTCCCTAACTAAAAACAAAGCATGAGGAAGAACTATTGTCATCATCTAGACAACAGAAGAAAAAGGTGAGATAATCAGCATTACATAAAGACCGTTGCGGCCATTATTGATAAAATTTTTCTTTCATCTTTAAAGTATAGGTTTCACGGTATCGGTGAGCTAAAAAGCTTGTAAATATCTGCCATTATGTTGCATAGTAGTTATTTAAAACCATGGATTGCATGTATGCATGGATGTAGATGGTAGTTAGGTTTTTGAATGGGTTGCCAAATCCAAAGACCTTTGGATGAGATTATGAAGAATTTTGAAAAGAATTTTTTTAATTCTATTCCAATTGAATTGATCTTTACAAGGTTTGAGTATTTATATACAAAGAATCAACTTAAATTAGAAATATTTACAATAAAAATAAAATCTTTTAAATCAAGCCTAATTAAGATTTCAAATATTTGAATTGGTAACACTTCCATCAAGTTTGTGCATAGGTATCACACATGCCCGACTTGCAAACTAAGGTGTGTGATAGGTCTTGTTGCTGAACCCTTTGGTAAACACATCAGCTAGCTGTTTATCGGAAGTCACATGATCTAACCTCAAGATACCATTTATTAACTTCTCTTTAATGAAATTTCGATTAATCTCTATATGCTTCATTCAGACATGTTGAACCAGATTGTGGACTATACTGATGGCAGCTTTGTTGTCACAGTACAAGAGGAGTTTGTCCCTCTCTAATAGTTTTAATTCCTAGTCGACCTTCTATCATTAAGGGATCTAGCCCAATTTGCATCTGTGAATGTATGTATGCGAAGATGACTGTGTTTAGAGAACATAAGACCTTTTTCAGGAGCAGACTTCAAGTATCGCAAAATGCGAAAAACAGCTTGCATGTAAGACTCACGAGGATCATGCATAAACTGACTGACTAAGTTGATTGCATATGCTATGTCTGATAGAGTATACGAAAGATAAATTAGTCTGCCTATCAATTTCTAATATCTACCAATATCTACTGATTCACCAATCTCTACTTGTAGCTTGTGATTGCTCTCGATGGGAGTTTCTGTTGGTTTGCAACCTAATATATCAGTTTTTTCTAAAAGATCCAGAATGTATTTTCTCTAAGAAATAAATATTTCATTCTTTGACCTGACAACCTTGATTCCTAGAAAATATTGCAGTTTTTCTAAATCTTTAATTTCGAACTCTCAGACCAAAATCTTTTTCAACCTAGTCATCTCTTTAGTGTCATCCCCTTTCATTACTATGTCATCTACATAGACTATAAGAAGAGTAATTTTACTCTTGTGATGTTTGATAAATAGGATATGGTCAGCATTGCTCTATTGATAGCAAAAAAAAAAATCACAGCTCTATTGAATCGATCAAATCAAGCTCTGGGTGACTGCTTCAACCCATACAAAACCTTCTTTAATATGCACACCTTTCTTTGTGTTTTTTCATCAACAAATCCAGGAGGGATTTTCTTTAATATGCACACCTTTTTTTGTGTTTTTTCATCAGCAAATATAGGAGGGATTTTCATATACGCTTTCTCCTCCAAGTCTATGTGGAGAGATGCGTTTTTCACATCAAATTGCTGTAAATCCCAGTCAAGGTTGACAGCGCAAGATAGCAATACTCTTATTGAGTTCATTTTGGCAAAAGAGGCAAATGTCTCCTGGTAATCCACTTCATAGGTTTGAGTGTATCCCTTGGTCACTAGTCTAGCCTTGAATCTTTCAATTGATCCATCTACTTTGTGTTTTACAGTGAACTCCCATTTGCAGTCAACAAGTTTCTTTCTAGGTGGGAGAGTGACAAGCTCCCAGTCTCATTTTTAGCCGGTGCTTTCATCTCTTTAATAATTGCTCCCTTCCATTTAGGATTTGCAAGAGTTTCCTTCCAATTCTGTGGAATAGACAAAAAATTATAAGAGAGAAAGTTAGAAATAGAGTGCTTTGTGCAAGATCTAACTCATTTTTTTTGAGCAATTAGTTTATTTAGATCATCAAAAGGCTCAAGGTTTAGGGATGACTCACCAGATGGAAAAGGCGAATATTCATGACATTGAGTAGGCTACACAATGACTTTTTTTGCTTCTGTTTTGTCTCTTCTTGAGTCTCTTCTTAAATCCGATTTATTCAAACGCCCAATTTGATCACCAATAGTCTTTCTCTGTATAATAGTCTCCTGATTACCAATAGTCTCCCCTGTATAGTAGTCTTCTCTAGAGTAAAATGTTTTAGAGTTATAGGACTAAGAATCGTCTCTTTTCTCTCGTTGTCCTCCATGGGGTAATATAGAAGTAAGGTTCAGTTTCTCTAAATGTAACATTTATACTCATAAAGTATTTTCTAGATGCAGGGTGGTAATACTTGTAACTCTTCTATGTGGGAGAGTATCCAACAAACACATATTTAAGAGTCTTCGGATCGAGTTTTCCACCTGTCCTAGTAGGAATAAAACATGTGTATCCAAACACCTTCGACAGAACAGTATAGGCATTTTTTCCTTGTAGCAGATCTAAAGGGCTTTTAAAGGTAAGAGTTTTGAGAGACATTCTATTAATGAGTTAAGTTGCAGCTAAGACTGCATCTCCCCAATAGGTTTTTAGAAAGTTCATAGTGAAAAGGAGAGATCGGACTACTTCCAACAAGTGTCTATTTTTTCTTTTAGCAACACCATTTTGGACACTAGTGTAAGGACAATTAGTTTGATGCAGCATCCCTCCAGATAAGCAAAAAAAGGGCCATCCATGTACTCTGTACCATTATCAGTTCCCAAAACTTTTATTTTAGCATCAAATTGAGTACAAATCATCTTATGTGAAACCACATGATTTTTTATCCTTATCAAATAAACTCAAGTCATCCGAGTGCAATAATAAATAAAAATAATAAACTAATGATTACCAGATAGTGAGACTGTTTGAGTAGGTCCCCAAATGTCAGAATGGATGGTCATAAAAGGGATCGCATTTCTATTGTTACTGGAGGGATAAGAGGTTATTATATGTTTAGCATACTCATAAGCATCACAAACTAAAGAACCACATTGAGTCTTGGAAAATAAATTAGGATAAAATTTCTCTAAAATAAAAAAAGATGGGTATCCTAACCGTCGATGCTACTGTATGATTTCCTTGTTGATATCCTGATTTCTTCCAAAAAGAGCTCGAGGTGAATTTAAACTCAGATTTTCTTCCAACATATATAAGCTATCATGCAGTCTACCATTGTCAATACTCTTCCCAGTTTGAAGGTCTTGAATAACACAATGGTCAGAAAAAAATTTAATTTTACAGTTTAGTGTTTTGGTGAGAGCACTAACATATAAAATATTAATAGGGAAACAAAAAACATGAAGAACAAAGGATAACTTGATATTTGGAGTACAAACAATAGAATCAGTTCCAGAAACAGGAATGAAGGAACCATCGGCTATTCTGACAGTATTCTTTTGTAGACATGGAAGATAATCAAGGAAGTCTTTAGAAGAGTCCGTTATATGTCTATTTGCGTCAGAATTAATAATCCATGGAGCAAAATCAATAGATGAAATAAAAGTATTATCAGAAGTCTTTACACTTTCCACATTAGTCACTTTCTTGTCTTGCCATTTCAAGAAGGAAAAACTTATCTTTTTTTTTTCCAAAATAGGTATTGTTCACCGGAGAAGGACTTACGCGCCGGCAGGTACAGGCCGGAAAAACCAACGATAGTGAACGGACTAGTGACCTTCGTAAGATAACGCGCCACGCGCCCGCAAAATGAGGCGCGTGGGATTGATGTGCCAAGAGTGTTGAGGCGCAAGTGTGCCTACACGCTGGATTTTGGTCACCGGAACTTGTGGAACGGCTGGCGATGTCACTGCAACTCTTCTAACAGCGGCGGTGAGAGGAAAAGGTGGGCCTAGATGGGAAAATCCCAAAGAGCAGTAGTTGGCTATGGTTTCTGAAGAAATTTCAGATTTTGGAATCTGAAATTAAATCCAAAAAGCAGCCATAAGCCTTTGATACCATGAAGAATTTTGAGAAGAATTTTTTAATTCTATTCCAATTGAATTGATCTTTACAAGGTTTGAGTATTTATACACAAAGAATCAACCTAAATTAGGAATATTTACAATAAAAATAAAATCCTTTAAATCAAGCCTAATTAGGATCCCAAAGATTTGAATCCTCCTATTTAGGAACCTTCTGTGTTGGTCAACTTATTATTTCAAATTGGGGATTTGTACTGGTACTAATTTTGCCAAACATATGTGTTGCAGGCAACTGTAGGACCTTGTAATACACCAAAGCCTAGCACTTGGAATGCTGTAGAACAAAGCAAGTGGAAGAGGTATCTGTACTTATGCATATTTATTAATATTTTGTGCATTTATCAGTGAATTCACAAATCAGACATGGTCACACACAGACACACATCTTCCATAGGCATTCGCTTCAATGATTTCTCAGTTATTTTTTCCATATGAATGAGTGGCTTGTAACTCCTCATGGAACATAAATTACAAAAGACATGTCCAAGAAAATTTGGTCAAATAATGACAGAAATGGAAACAAAAATAGTTAGAATGGAGTAATATGCGAAAAAAAAAAAGCTTAATATTTTAGTTGAGATATTATGGATAATAGATAGATCACCAAATCCATTCTTAAACAAAGTGCAAATCTTAAAGAAATCTATCAATTAAGATTATATTTTATTGCTTTTATCTAGTATTTTCTTATCTCTATCTTTACTCAGTAGTTTTTTATCAGCAACAAATAAATTGCTTGTATTTGAATTTAGACTTCTACTCTAATTAGAAGTACCACAATTGTATGAACCTCCAATGCATAAGGAGTTTATTTTTATTCAATAAAACAAGCAAATTAATTATTTAAAACTCTCTTATTAATGAGTCTGAGGTATTAAGAGCTCCCTTTGATAAGCTCCTTCCCTATTAATAGTCACTTGGGATCGTAACAGCTTGGTATCAGATTTCGGTAATATTATGGAGACCAAAGAATGGCAATTGTAGAAATTGATTTGTATTTGTGTGTGCTTATGGTAGGTGAGTAGCATAGTCTTAGTTCTTTATAAATTTCTCAAGTCATAAGGTACACAATGATTTGGGTAGTGTGCTGCAAGCATTTTATGAGATCACATTGTATTTTGATTTTCATAAATCTTTCTCGAACCAGTTGAGAGTTCTCCGTGTTAATGTTTGTGCAGCTGGTATGGACTTGCCAACATGCCTCCCACAGAAGCAATGCGTCTCTTTGTGAAGATACTAGAGGTCCATAGCACTGGATTTTTAGGTTCATGTTTTCATGAATTACTTGGAATGTGGTCTAGTTATTATTGTTGTTATTATTATTATTATTATTATTATTTTTCCTTTTTGGGTAGGAAGAAGATCCAGGTTGGTATTCTAGAGCATCTAACTTTGTTTCTGAGCCGGTTGTAGACATTCAAACGAATGTGAGTATGTTGGGAATTATGTAGTGTGGTCTATCTTCACCAGTGGTGCCTCATTTTCACTATAATCATTCCTTTTTTCCTAATATTGTTTTATGGACTGATATTTGTGCTACTTGATAGAATGTGAAGAATACTGAAATATATGTCTGAGATAATATGTTAAGAATTTTTCAATGACCTTTTGCTCATGGATATTTTCAAATTTTGCTTGCCCATAGCATAACCCAAAAGTTGATCCTGTAGTCGAGAATGGAAACTCTTTCTTAGAGACAAAGACCATTTCCAGTGAGAGTGAGAGTGTTATAGAACCTCAAGATAAAGATATTGTCTCAGAAGGCTTTGGTTCAGTTGTTTATGATCAATGGATTTGCCCTCCAATATCTGGCCAACGCCCAAAAGCCCGATATGAGGTATTGTGTGTTTATCACTTAAACTTTAAAATTTGAACTCTGATTCTTCTTCTGATGCTGATGCTGCTTTACCACCCATCCTCTTCTCTGAACAAAGTCTTTTCATATTTATCACTTGTCAGCATGGAGCAGCAGTTATTCAGGATAAGATGTATATATATGGGGGAAACCACAATGGTCGATATCTTAATGATCTTCATGTAAGCACGCTATCTTTCACTTACGCATGTGTGCTTGAGGGCTGCCTCACAGACTGGAGTGTATTGCTGTTAATTTGATTAAGCTTCAAGTACTAACTTGTTGAATTCGCATGAAATCCATTGGATGCTGAAATTCTTTGTTTATTGACTGACATTGGAGCTCTCGAAGCAATAAATTTTGTGCTCCAGTCTTATAACCTTTTTTAATCATTACATTTTTTTGCTAAGTTGTTTATGTTGAAAAGGGATGTGAATGATTTGTTTCTTTATGCATCAACATTACCCCTTAAAGAAGTTATCCCAAATTTTGGAGCAACAATGCAGGTTCTGGATTTAAGAAGCTGGACTTGGTCTAGGGTTGATGCTAAGGCTACGGCTGAGTTAGATGAATCAAAATCTCTAGCTGCAGTAACTTCCTGTGCTGGTCATTCATTGGTTAGTATATAACTGAATATCTTGTTTTACATGAGAACTTATGGCAGCGTGATATCACAAATAGATGTAGCCTTTGCACTGGAAGCAAGCAGTGACCTGATATTGGATTAAGCCAATCAAGTGATTTAGTCTGATAATTTCCTTTTCTGTTTTCGCAGATAGCTTGGGAGAATAAGCTTCTAACAATTGCTGGACATACCAAAGATCCTTCTGAAAGCATTCAAGGTATAATAAAGGATACTAATGTTCTTTTGCAGTGATTTCCAACCAGTGTAATGCTTTTCTCCTTCTCCATCACAGTGAAGGCATTTGATCCACAAACTCATACTTGGTCGACCTTAAAGACATATGGGAAAGCACCGGTATATCACTTAAACATCTTTTACATACCAAAATGATGTTAACTGAAACATTTTCACCAAAATGGAGTTAACTGAAAAATTTTCTTTCTTAAATGTATCTTCTTCTCACTACATTAGCTAAAACATCTCCTGCCAATCAGAATAAGGGAAATTGGTTACTGTACCCTGTGCTCTTAACCAGTTAATCTTCAGAGTATTTTCTGATTTTTCAATGACAAGTAAATTTGTAGATTTTGTGGCAAGTTTTGGAGCTGAAGGTGGTTAAACATATGGAAATGGTGAAACTTGAAATTAAATTTTGTATTGGAATTCTGTAAAAATTTTGAATGACGAGGAAAACTTACACTCCAGCAAATTTTTAGTGATAATGATTGCTTAGGAAAAAATTGTAGCAGTCAATTATTATTTTTGCTTGCAGGTCTCACGTGGAGGTCAATCTGTTACACTTGTCGAGACAAGCTTAGTGATTTTTGGTGGACAAGATGCAAAGAGATCTCTCTTGAATGATTTGCATATCCTTGATCTAGAAACTATGACTTGGGATGAAATTGATGCTGTGTAAGATGATTCTCGCAATTTTGGATTGTAGCTTCTGTTTTTTTTGTTTAATACTCCATCTGACCCATAATTTTTATCCACTTTACTTTTTCACGTGTTAAGAAATGCAATTTTTTTATTAACTTTCCAATTATACCCATCTTAAATATATTAAATTTTATTAAATACTAAGAGATGTTTTAAAAAGTTTTTTGGAAATAAGACAAAATTAAATGAGGTAAGAATAGTCAATTTATATGTTATTATATTCTAAAAAAAGAAAGTGGATAGTAATTTTGAGACAAGTAAAAAATGAAAGATGAACGAAAATTATAGGATGGAGGGAGTACCATTTTGCTTGTTATGGATGGGAATGATTAAGGTTTTATGCAAGTCTTTTGATATAGTTGGCCGGTATGTCATGAATTAGAGCAATATTTATGAAGTATTCATGCTTAAGAAACTGTATGATAATAGATGTGTGGATTCTTCTGCTGGGTGGTGGTCCTGTAAATTCCTTTTAACCTTGTTGATTCAATTTCGAGTGCACCATATCTCATGTTTCAAATTCAATCCTTAATTCTTAAGATTTGACTGTAAATAGGACATATAAATTTATACTGAAACAAAGTGATTTTCAATAGGTTTTGTTGAATAACATTTTAGAGATTAATTTGTGCTCCTATTATTTTGTAGTGGCGTGCCTCCTTCTCCAAGGTCTGATCATGCTGCTGCAGTTCACGCGGAGTGCTACCTTCTTATTTTTGGTGGTGGTTCACATGCTACTTGTTTCAATGATCTGCATGTGCTTGATTTACAATCTGTAAGATAATTTATCTCAATTTCTTTTTTTTGTTCTTGTGTCATAGGGTTATTATTAATACCTGTAATGTAATGGATTTCCAGATGGAATGGACGAGACCAACACAACAGGGGGAAATACCAAGTCCACGGGCTGGACATGCAGGTGTGACAGTTGGGGAGAATTGGTTTATTGTTGGTGGTGGCGACAACAAGAGTGGTATGAATATTATTTCTTAAGCATTAACTGCAACTTTTATACGCTTGGCATTTTCACTCTTTAAGAAAAATAAAAATAAAAAACCAAGCAAGAACCGGTAATTCACTTGACTAAAATTATCCAAGTCCAACTAACAAATAGCATAAATACATTAAATAAAGACCTTGAATCCATGATTCATATTACTTGTTGAATGTTAACAATTAACACTAACTAGCATGAAATGGTGTAGAGGATAGAAATCTATCTTTATTACCACCAAAAAGAACATCTAGCTGGAAAATGATCTATATTCCTTGTGGAATCATTTTAAAGTGGGTGAATTAAATTAAAAGCAGCAGCACAAGGGGTTATTGAGTCTTGGGAGGTTGGGAAAGAAGGGCTGCCTTTGTTGCTGCCCAAAAAAAGTTGATAGAGAAAGAAGAGTTTTTATCGGTAAAGGAGCAAGGTTACTTAACCAAAAACTTAAGAATAATGGCTGTTACCATCACATAGAGGTCATAAAGGACATTTTCAACACAAAAATGGCCCTTTGTCTATATATAGGTTGTGAAGATATTGGTGGGCCAAAAAACCTGTATATAATGTCTGTTATGTAAATTATTTAAACCATGCTTGAGACATGATTATTCTCAAATTTGTTTAGCAGGCATGTTATCTTCCCATGTTTTATAGCCATTAATGTTTTCAAATTTTTAAAGAAAAGAGAGAAGTGAATCATTACCATAGTTAAGGGACCTGATACTTCATGGACAGAAAAATTAGAGTAATTGATGGCAGGAATTAAAAATGATTTATGCATGAAGATTTTGTTGTTCTTATCTGCCCTTATGTTGATGCAAACTACAAGGGGCCCTGGCTCCGCAAACATTTATAAAATTTAATTAGGTGGAGCAAATTTTAATTTTTTTATTTGTTGAATCCCACGTCGGTTGTGGAAAGGGGTAATGTGCCTCTTATATGAGCCATAGGCCCTCCTCCCCCTTGAGCTAGCTTTTGGGT
Source organism: Manihot esculenta (assembly GCF_001659605.2). Classification (NCBI taxonomy): domain Eukaryota; kingdom Viridiplantae; phylum Streptophyta; class Magnoliopsida; order Malpighiales; family Euphorbiaceae; genus Manihot; species Manihot esculenta. Next base: position 35,826,865 of record NC_035168.2, on the reverse strand, counting down.
GAGTTAGGCTTGACCCAAATTTAACATGGTATCAGAGCCTCTTATAAATATGTCACGTACCAGTAAAAATTCTGAGCATGGGGGTGTGGTGAATCCCACATCGGTTGTGGTGAATCCCACATCGGTTGTGGAAAATGGTAATGTGCCCGCCATTGGCAATCCTCTTCCTTGAGCTAGCTTTTGGGGTGAGTTAGGCCTGACCCAAATTTAACATGGTATCAGAGCCTCTCCCGTCCGATGTTGAGTCTCCTGTAAATATATCACGCACCAGTAAAAATTCTGGGCGTGAGGAGGTGTGTTGAATCCCACATCGGTTGTGGAAAGGGGGTAATGTGCCCTTTATACGGGCCATAGACACTCCTTCCTTGAGCTAGCTTTTGGGGTGGATTAGGCCTGGCCCAAATTTAACATTATTAATTGGCTTTCTCAAATTTTCTAATGACCCTTAATAGTTTATAATTTATTTGTTATGATTTAAGTTAAAGCATTAAAATTACTTAATTGTTATTAAATGAGGACATAAATTAATTTTTTATTGATTGGCTTTCTCAAATTTTCTAATGACCCTTAACAGTTTATAATTTATCTGTAATAATTTAAGTTAAAGAATTAGAATTAGTTGTTATTTGAAAGTTAAATGTAGGTCAACATAATAATCTGTTATCACACCGTCCCAAGTCAAATCTATTGCATCACCACAAATCAAATGGAATATCCCAATTTATTTTTTTTTGTTATCGCTCTTCTCCTATAGGTACAATATAAAAGTTTTTCCTTTGTCTTCTCTTTAATTTAGGTCATACTTTTTGTGCCATCCAAACTAAAAGATAACCTTGCTTCTTTTGTGCAAGTAGACAAAACTAGTACTCTCAACTCTCATTCAAATTTTAGATTGATAAGGTTAAATATATTCTTTACATATTTTGTTGTGTTAATATGTTTAATTTTCATTGTCTCTTTAATTGAAGGGGTGATTGTTATTATTATTTTAATTTTATGCTAACTAGCCTAACTTCTAGGGGTTTATGTGTAATTTTTTTTGGCATTATAAATATTAAGCAAGGATAGTACTTTAGTTATGCTTATTTTTATTCCTTTTGTTGACTTATTTAACTAATCCTAGCTGATTCTAGAGATTTGATTTGATATGATTAGGATCCTTAATTATCTCTGTAATTATTATTTGATTATTTACTTCCTATTTAGATATGATTCTCTGTGTATAAATAGTCATGTAGACCAATTGTAAAGATTAAGAGTGAAATACAAAAATACTCAAAATTTTCCCAAAATTCTTCATGGTATCAGAGTTTTTTCCTGATTTTTTGGGTCCAAATTCAAATTTTCATTTTTAGGGTTTCAAAACCCTAGATCTACCAATTTTGGTACTAACCCATCTAGGAGCCTCTTTTTCTCTCACCGCCGGCACCAGGAGAACCGCCGGACTGCCGCCGGCCGATCAACCAGCTCCGACGTCGGAAAAGCCTGCGCGTGAGGCTCACGCGCCACCCCTTCCCGGCGCGTGACCGGTCGCTTCCCGGCGCGTGATCCATCGTTTGTCACTGTTTCGCCGCTCAGATCACTCCGGCGACGATTCCGACCATCTTTCCGGCTCTCCCGTGCTGTTACCCGGTTTTTTGGTGAATCAATTGGGCTTTCTTGCGTGTACAACCTTGGGTACCTCCTATTCTTTCACTGTTCATAAATCTTTACTATGGCAGAAGGTAAAAGGGTCTCGATTCCTAACTTTGATAATCCTTCCTTGCAAATTAGTCCTATAAAACTTGATAGAACCAATTATCTTGCTTGGTCAAGGTCTTGTTTGTTGTTTATCAAGGCTAGAGGACTGCAGGGTTATGTCACTGGTAATAAAAAGCAACCTGATGAGAGTGATCCAGATTTCCCTCAATGGGACTCGGATAATTGTCTTGTTATGACATGGTTACTGAACTCTATGCAACCTCATATCTCTAAGTCCTATTTGTTAATTGATACTGCTGCAAAGATATGGAAAGCTTTGTCCTTAACTTATTCCAAGATTGGGAATGATGTCCAAATTTATGATATTCGGAATAAGATTCATGGTACTAAGCAAGGAGAAATGACTATCTCTCAGTTTTATTCTGAGTTATGTGGCTTATGGCAGGAGCTTGATTACTATCAAGACTTCTAGGCAGATTGCACTGGAGATGCAGTCAAATTTCGAAAAATGATTGAAAAGGAGCGGGTCTATGATTTTCTTGCAGGGTTGAATAACGAATATGATCCAATTCGGGTCCAAGTGTTGGGAAGAAATCCTTTTCCTTCTTTAGAAGAGGCCCATGCCCATGCCCATGTTCAACAAGAGGAAAGTCGTTGACATGCTATGCTCCATACTGCACCAGTTGAAAAGGCTGGGTTGACTACCAGTTTGAGCACACCACAGCCTCCTACTTCTGAGAAAGATCACTTACACTGTGACTATTGTGGGAAACCAAGGCATACCAAAGAGACTTGTTGGAAGTTACATGGTCGTCCCACTAGAGGTCGTGGAGGAAAACGAGGTACCTCTAGAAATCAAGCTAAGTTAGCAGAAACTGTGGAGGAGCCCTTTAAGGAGACAACAACGACTGAGTTCCTTTCCCCTAATGAACTTCAGAGTCTCAAGCGCCTCTTGTCTCATATTGACACCTCTTCATTCTCTGGTGCTACATCTAACTTTGTAAAGTCAGGTAATGCTTCCTCTTTTAATAATGTTCCATGGATTATCGATTCTGGTGCGAATAGACATATGACAGGCTTTTATAAAGGCTTTCTCAATTATTCTCCTTCTCTAACCAAAGATAGTGTCAAAATTGCTGATGGCTCTTTTACTCCCATATCCGGAACAGGTTCTGTTATTTGCACATCCAACATTAAATTATCATCTGTCCTTCATGTTCCCCACTTTCCTGTCAACCTTTTATCTGTCAGTGCTATCACCAATGCTCTTAACTGTAAAATTGAATTCTTTCCTGATCATTGTGTTATTCAGGATCTTCGCACAGGGAAGATGATTGGCAATGGTAGGCTGCATGATGGCTTATACATGTTGGAGGGTGATCCGGCTTCTTCGATATCTCAAGCCTGTTTTGGAGAAAATAAGGATGTCAATCAGGAAATAATACAGTGACACCGGCGGTTAGGGCATCCATCATTTTTTGTTTTAGAAAAACTTTATCCTGATTTGTTTGCTAAAACCCAGTTTGGCTCTTTATGTTGTGATGCTTGTGAGTATGCTAAACACACTAGAACATCCTATCCTTTGAGCCATAATAAAAGTCACATTCCTTTTGCAACTATTCATTCTGATGTTTGGGGGCCTACTCAAATGGTCTCCTTATCTGGTAATCGATGGTTTGTCACCTTTATTGATTGTTGCACTCGAATGACTTGGGTCTATTTGATTAAAGCTAAAAGTGATGTCTTTTCTTGTTTTCAATCCTTTCATAAGATGGTTTGTACTCAATTTGATACTAAGGTGAAAATTTTGAGAACTGACAATGGAAGAGAATACATGGATAGTAGCTTTTCTGCTTATTTGGAGAGTAATGGGATAATACACTAGACTAGTTGTCCTTATACTAGTGCTCAAAATGGCGTTGCTGAGAGGAAAAATAGACATCTATTGGAGGTAGCTCGATCTCTTATGTTCACCATGAATCTACCCAAAATATATTGGGGAGATGCAATTCTTACATCTGCTTATCTTATCAATAGAATGCCTCTCAAGACTCTTAACTTTATGAGTCCTTTGACGGCTCTACAAGGGAAGAATTCATACGTTGTTCCACCAAAAGTATTTGGGTGTGTTTGCTTTGTCCATACTAGGACGGCAGGAAAACTGGATCCCAAGGCCCTTAAATGTGTGTTTGTTGGGTATTCTCCAACACAGAAGGGATACAAGTGTTATCATCCTCCCTCTAGGAAATACTTCGTCAGTATGGATGTTACCTTCCGAGAAACTGAACCCTACTTCAGTACCACCCACTCACCTCTTCAGGGGGAGAATAATGAGCAAGAAGAGGTGATCCCGAATTCTGTGATTCTGAATGATATGGTTCAACTAGAAAGTTTGAGTTCTAGTAGACAGGGGGAGATGTCCAATCAGGGAGAGAGAACTGGTCGTTTGGACAAGCCAGATTTGAGAAGGTATTCAAGGAGAGATAAGGCAGAAGAAGCCATTATGCAGTCTACTCAGAGTCAAGAATCTTCTCCTGGCGAGTTACCCACAACTCTTTCTTCTGGTGAGTTACCCACAACTCTTGAATGTTTCAATGACTTAGATAAACCTATTGCACAAAGAAAAGGGGTCAGATCTTGCACTAAACACCCTATTTCTAACTTTGTTTCTTATGAATCTTTATCTCCTTCCTATAGAGCCTTTGCCTTGTCTATTTCCTCTGTGTCTATTCCACAGGATTGGAAGAAAGCTCTTGCAGATCCTAAATGGAAGAAAGCAATGATTGAAGAGATGAAAGCATTGGCTAAAAATGAGACTTGGGAGCTTGTCACTCTCCCACCTGAGAAGAAACTCGTTGGCTATAAATGGGTGTTCACAGTGAAACACAAAGCTGATGGCACAATTGAACGGTTTAAGGCCAGATTGGTTGCTAAAGGATTCACCCAAACCTATGAAGTGGATTACCAAGAGACATTTGCCCCAGTCGCAAAAATGAACTCAATCAGAGTTTTGTTATCTTGCGCAGCCAACTTGGACTGGGACTTGCAACAGTTTGATGTGAAGAATGCTTTCCTCCATGGAGATTTAGAGGAAGAAGTGTTCATGGAAATTCCTCCTGGGTTCGCTGATGAGAAGACACAAGGAAAGGTGTGCAGGTTAAAAAAGGCTTTGTATGGGCTAAAACAATCTCCCAGAGCTTGGTTTGACGGGTTTAGCAGAGCCATGATGTCCTTTGGTTACCAACAAAGCAATGCTGATCACACTCTGTTTATCAAACATCATAAGGGTAAGATCACCCTTTTTATTGTGTATGTTGATGATATAGTGGTGACAGGTGATGACAAAGAGGAAATGGCTCAACTAAAGAGGTTGTTGGCCCAGGAATTTGAAATCAAAGATCTGGGAAAACTGCAATATTTTCTAGGTATTGAGGTGGCTAGATCAGAAAAAGGAATTTTCATCTCCCAAAGAAAGTACATTCTGGATCTTTTAGAAGAAACTGGTATGATGGGGTGTAAACCAGCAGAATCTCCCATTGAAAATAATCACAAGCTGAAAGCAGGAACTGGTGAGTCCGTGGATATTGGAAGATATCAGAGATTGGTAGGAAGGTTGATTTATCTCTCACACACTCGACCGGATATAGCCTATGCTGTTAGCTTAGTCAGCCAATTCATGCATGACCCTCGCGAGACTCATATGCAAGCTGTACTTCGCATTTTGAGATACCTAAAGTCTGCGCCAGGGAAAGGGCTTCTTTACTCCAAACATGGTCATCTCCGAATTGAAACTTTTACAGATGCAGATTGGGCAGGATCTCTCGATGACAGGAGATCCACCTCTGGCTACTGCACAGTTGTGGGGGGGAACCTTGTCACCTGGAGGAGCAAAAAACAAAGTGTTGTTGCTCGGTCAAGTGCGGAAGCAGAATACAGAGCAATGGCCCAAGGAGTATGTGAACTCTTATGGTTACAAAAGTTATTAGAAGAGTTGAGATTGTCCGAGAGAGACAAGATAACTTTGTATTGTGACAATAAAGCTGCTATAAGTATAGCACAAAATCCAGTCCAACATGACCGAACCAAGCACATTGAAATTGATCGGCACTTCATTAAAGAAAAATTAACAGACGGTGTCTTGAGCCTAGTTCATGTGACTTCTACGGGGCAACTTGCGGATGTGTTTACTAAAGGGCTTAACAACAAGATCTACCATAATCTGATTTGCAAGTTGGGCATGTGTGACATCTTTGCACCAACTTGAGGGGGAGTGTTGACTTATTTAACTAATCCTAGCTGATTCTAGAGATTTGATTTGATATGATTAGGATCCTTAATTATCTCTGTAATTATTATTTGATTATTTACTTCCTATTTAGATATGATTCTCTGTGTATAAATAGTCATGTAGACCAATTGTAAAGATTAAGAGTGAAATACAAAAATACTCAAAATTTTCCCAAAATTCTTCACCTTTGAATAATAGAATTATATTCTAAAGTTATATGATAACCATTATTACATAGTATTTATTATAGGTCATTGTTATAGTTTAATTTGAACTAAGATTCTTATAGATTGATATTTTGCAAAGATGTTATCTTCCTATATAATTTGTGCTCTCTATTATGTGTGTGTGTGGGGGGGGGGGGGGGTAGAGTTTATGATAAGAATTTTTATTGATGATTATTTCTGGCCCTTCTGTGAAAATTATTTGGCTCTGCCACCGAGTCAGTAAGTTGGTTTACATGTTCTGGTTATGTATTTTTTTGGTTCTCTAATTCAGAAATCTGAATAATTTGTTAGATGAAGCATCATATTTCTGGACTGTTCAAGATCTATTAACAAAAATATAATAAAAGAAGAAAATGGGTGGTGGTCCTGGCTTTATTTTGTATTTCAATGATCAAAAACTATATTACATCATCTAAATGTTCTGCAATTTTTTGGTTAACTTTTTGCAGGGGTCTCTGAAACTGTTGTCCTCAACATGTCAACACTTGTTTGGTCTACTCTGACTTCTGTTGAAGGGCGTGTTCCTCTTGCCAGTGAGGTATCTTACGAGAAGTCTATACTATTTGCATGCTGTAGTACTGGAAATTTGTACACTATTCAGCTGCATGTCAATGGTGGGACGGATGAAATTTTACATGAATGCTTGAGTTTGATCTTGCATCTTGAACTTTTTTTTTTTGGGTGAAGGATATCAAACCTGAATTGAACTTTAATGCATTCTGCTGTGAATTCTCAGCTATTCAACTATTGTTAATTGTCAAATTATATGTGCTTGAATGTAGTATAAATGGAAATGTTGCAATGTAGCTCAGACGCTGCGGAGGAATATAATCTAAACCCATATACATCCTTTAGTTTCCTGTTGCCTATGCTATATGAGTCCACCGTTATTTTTATCAATACCAGTATTCGATGTTATTTTCCCTTTGAAATTTTTGTTCCCATCAATTTTGTGATAAATTATTGAAGGGTTTATTAAGTTGAACTGTAGAAAACTGATGACCATGCTAAATAGAATGGTAGCTAGCCTTTTTCAACTATTATTTTGTTTTTCACTCCCAGAAACTGCAGTAGTGGATTTGATCTTCCTGCCTCTGATGCAGGGGTTGAGTTTGGCTGTGAGCTCCCACAATGGTGAAGATTTTCTTGTATCATTTGGGGGTTACTATGGGCGTTACAGCAATGAGGTTAATTTTGATTCTGACTTCTTTTAGTGTAGCTTCTTCCTTACACATTTTCCTCTTTCTGAATCTGATGTCTATGTTAGGTGAATGTTCTTAAACCCAGCCATAAGTCTACCTTGCAATCAAAGATCATAGAGACTCCAGTACCTGATGGTGTTTCTGCTGTGCATAATGCTACAAATGCTACCAGAGATTTGGAATCTGATCTTGAAGCAGGCCAAGAAGGCAAAATAAGAGAAATTGTCATGGATAATCCAGAGCCCATGGTATGTCAAATTGTAAAATTGCACATGTTCTTATTGCTGAAAAGTCAACACCGTCTTTCATGTGTATCATTATCCATGTTACTTCTGTACTTGAAATGTTTGGTTCCATTCAGAAATCTAAGGATGAAGAATCCAGTGAACATCTTGTAGCAACTTTAAAGGCAGAAAAAGAAGAACTGGAACCCTCTCTTAGCAAGGAGAAATTGCAAACTATCCAATTAAAGCAAGAATTAGTTGAAGCTGAGACTCGTAACACTGAACTTTACAAGGTAATTACCAGATATATTTTGATTGATTTGCTTCTTTTGTACCGTATACCTGAAATTCAATTATCTAGTGTTTGCTTTTCACTAATTAGAATTTTCTGTGGATCATGGCACATACCTCAGGCAACTTTTTAAAGGATTAAACTCTGTTTTCTTGACATCTTAGGAACTCCAATCTGTGCGTGGTCAGCTTGCTGCTGAGCAGTCTAGATGTTTCAAATTAGAGGTATGTCCTAGCAATTACGTGAACACTCTCTTTTCTTCCTGCTGTTTGATTTTGGGCAACTATTTGGTGGTGCCACCTTTTGTCTTACATGTTTTGTAGCCCATAATTCATGCACTCAGTGACCTTTGGAAAGATATCACTATGAAATAACTTTATTTTTTTAAAAATGTTTGTTAAATTTGGGCCAGACCTAACTCACCCAAAAGCTAGCTCAAAGAGGAGGATTGCCTATGGCTCATATAAGGAGTACATTACCCATTTCCACAACCGATGTGGGATTCAATACACCCCCTCACGTCCATAATTTTACTGGTGCGTGGACATATCTATGGGAGGCCCAACATCGGATGGGGAGGCTCTGAAACCATGTTAAATTTGGGTCAGGTCTAACTCACCCCAAATTTAATGTGCTCCTTATATAAGTCATAGGCAATCCTCCTCTTTGAGCTAGCTTTTGAGGTGAGTTAGACCTGACCCAAATTTATGTTGGGCGCCCCATAAATGTGCCACGCACCAGTAAAAAATTCTAGGTGTGAGGAGGTGTGTTGAATCCCACATCGATTGTGAAAAGAGGTAATGTGCCTCTTAAATGAGCCATAAGCACTCCCCTTGAGCTAGCTTTTGGGGTGAGTTAGGCCTGACCCAAATTTAACAATATTCTTTGGAGACAAGTCATGAATATTGGAAATGTTTTTTTATAGCAAAAAGCATTTGGAAAGAGGTGGTTAATAAAAGATTCGCGACATATTCAAGTTAAAGAAATTCCCATCCATGATTTACAAGTTAGTCCATTTTAGTCTTAGTGAAGTCCATGTCTTGAGATGGGAATATAATATGAACATAGGGTTTACTTCAGCACTTCCAGGAAGAATTACCTTTATATTACCTAATTATGTACGGCTAGGATATCAACATCAAGGACCACTTTTAAATAACAAGAAGAAGAAAATATAGTGTGTAAACTACTAGTTTCAGGAACTCCTCCACAGTCCTTTATTTTCTCACAATGGAAAAGAAGATACTCCTAGAAAATTATTTGTGTTATAAGTAACAGAAGGAGGTCTTATTTCCTGTAATAAAGAGTGAATTCAGTTAATTGAGAACCTCTAGCGACTTCTTAGGTATCTTTGTAGTCTGAGGCTGCCTCATGGCTCGTGATGATCCACTTAAGATGATTTTCCTTTGCTTCTGTTGTTTATAAATAGAACCAGCCTAAAAAATTGTTGCTCTTCCTGTTGCATGTTAGATGGAATCTGCTCATGCTAATTGCCTTTTGAATGAACAGGTTGATGTGGCAGAATTAAGACAAAAGCTTCAAACGATGGAGACATTGCAAAAAGAACTAGAACTCCTGCAGCGACAAAAGGCAGCTTCTGAACAAGCTGCCTTAAATGCAAAACATAAGCAGGGCTCTGGTGGCATGTGGGGTTGGGTCGCTGGAACGCCTGGTGGCCAAAGAGACGATGAAGCCTGAATTTTGTTAAAGCCTTTTTTAAGTAGTGATCGTTACACGGGTTATCATTAATCAATTTTCTATCGAATATTTTTCTTTTACTTAGCCCAGTTCTTTTACTGATGGGAATAAAGATATCAAGATTTGTTGGCCAGAGTGGAAAACCCCACCCTTTGCAGGTAAGTGTGTACTGATAGTTTAAGTTACGAAGTTCATGGGGCCATTGCAGCAATATTTTTGCGACTCCAATTTTTAGAGTTTGTATTTGAAGCGAATACCATTTGAAAGTATAGCTTTTCAAATTTTGTCGTTCAATTTGATGAACTGGGAACATCATTTGTTACGCGAATGGAAATATAGATGCCGTGTCAAATTTTTCTGATCTAGTGCCACTGTAGGCTTGATCTTTCTGAGTAAGATGTTCTGTTCCTTGGAATTCCTTTTCTTTTTTTTTTTTCTTTTTCTCCATCAATGTCTCTCTCTTCCCCTCCTCTATCCATCCACCTTTCTCTTTCTGTCTATCCTTCATCGACGCACTATCCAATCATGCGCCAGCCAATTGCTCAGTCAACCGTCCATCTCAAGTCCATTCTGTGGAAACCAACATGTGATGAAGCGGGGCAAACAACTAGTGGTAATGGTGGTAGAGGGACAGCGTGTGTAAAATTCATGTTGGGTGGGGAAGAAACTAGTAGAGCAGCGCAATTGATGGTAATAGAAACTTCAACAACAATGCTAGTTTTGCTGATTGTGGTGCACCAACTTCTATTGCTATGGATTTAACAAGAACTATCACAAGTTTATGCCTACATCTCCATCTCCATTTCTATCTCTATCTCTATCTCAATCACTTCTACTCCCTCTTCCTAGTAAATTTGCAGAAGTGTCCCGCTTAATAACTCGCATCGCACTGAAGTAGGGCCCAGAATTTGCACAATCCGAGTATTCCAATTGCTCCACCTAGCACGTTGAGCATAGATATTTCACATCAGATGCTAAGCCTTTTGGCGAGGTGCAACGATGTTGTAACAACCTCTGTGACGGACTTGTTAGGCTATGTGCCTTACCATGCTATCTGATGACTACAAATAGTGGGACAACCGCCGATCTGCATCCGAACCGGCGCTTGTGGGTACGGTATGCAGTGATTTGGAACACAAAAGAACAAGCTGCGTAGGTTTCTCATTATGATGACATGGATGGTTTTTAGAGCAATCGGAACACTAGGGTTTTGCGGGCATCACGAGCTGTCAAATGAGACCCTAATTAAGGGGAAGCATAGTGGATTGAGTTTGGTCTTCAGTTGGATCCTCCGAATTGTACCCATGCAGTAGTGCCATCTTTCTCTCTCTCTCTCTCTCCCTCTCTCTCTCTCTCTGGAATTTCCTTCTCTTATTTACTATAGCCTTGCCCAACTTACGCTTCCTTGCTTTTTGTGCTTGAGTTGCGGTTGGTGAAAATTTTGCTCATAGGTTGGTGCTTCTGGTACCCTGGCTATTCTTCGTAGGAATTGAACAACCTCCATAATCCGACAGAGGGTCCTATAAGAGAAACTGGTTTCTTAAATTGAACAGAATTGTTCTTGCAGTTAATTTCCATAAGAAACATTTAACATTATTGCAAGTATATTACATTAAATTAAAATAATAAAATAGATTAAACGAGTTCTAATTAAATTCTAATAAATCGTCTTATAAAATTTAATATAATATAAAATTTTAAATTTTCAATAAAATCTTTATGTATTTATAAGTTTCGCGATTTCATCGCTTTCCGATCAACTTTTACTATTACAATAGAAATTTTTTATTTTAAAATCAATTTTCTCAGTCTGTATTGATTCGAGGTTTTTAATTTTTTATTTTATAAATTGATTAATTTAATTATAGATCTATTGATATTCTTTCAATTCAAATTTAATAAAAAATATATAAAATACATATATTAGCAATCCAAAATTCTCAAAGAATATATTATGAAGTGGGGTATAGGGTTGGCAAAAAAAAGAAGTGGGGTATAGGCCCATCCCATGATTCCCCTGAGAAAACAGGCCAGCAGTGGATTCACTTTTATGGGTCAACCAGGCTTCCATTATCAGCAAAAAGGAGTCCGCTTCAGGTAGGCCTAGCCCGGGCTTGTTGTTGGCATCCAATTCATCGATGAGTTCGTTCGTCCCTTTCTTTCCTTGCTTCCTTCCTTCCTTCAAGAGGAAGGAATATAGAGAGGAAGGAAAGTGTTCTAGATACGCGGTCGCAGAAATCTTGCATGTTGAGCATTTACAATCGTGTTTTGACATCCACTTGTCAATTATTCGTCAACCCATTGGAGAATTTAAATGATTGTGCTCGCTGTACCACTCTCAAGCCAATAATTTATTAATAAATTATTTAAAAAATTATAATTATCCAGTAAATTTAAAATCACGTTTATACGATAGATAAATTTAATTTTTTTAAAATTTAATTTACTCTAAAACTATTGATTTAATAGATTATCTCAACCAATAATACAGTATCTGCATTTAATAATTTGCCAAACATGTCCTTGTAATTAGCTTTATATTGTTCTTTAAGATTTAGATTTTTCTCCGTGATATGGCCCCGCGTTATTAACGCGTAAGCATTAATAGAAGATTTATATCCTATTATAAAGCGAGCATCTGCAACCTTCCATTATATTCTCTTCTCCACTGTTAACGGCGCCTATCCAACGAATCTTCGTCTTTCCCATCGTTGATTCCGCCTCCTCCTCTCTATATATAAAGCCTGTTCCTTTTTCTATCCCCCATATTTCCCAATTCAAGAATCTCCCTCGTCAATTCAACAACTCTCAGTTTTTCCTCGTTTCTTTTCTGCCCAATTCTTTATTTTCTTGGTTGATTTCACAATCTGCCATGGAGTGCAGGCCATTAGAGATCACTCAGATCTCAGCCAAGGACATTAAAGATGTCAATAGATTCACCAAGATGGATGTCTATGCTGAGGTTTCCATCAAGGGGGATCCTTATAATTCTAAGCAGAAACAGAAAACCCCTGTCGATAAAGACTGTGGAACCAATCCCAAATGGAATTTCCCCATGAAATTCACCATCCATGAAGGTTCTGCTCAGGATAACCGCCTCATCCTCGAATTCAAACTCAAGTCCGATCGTAGCCTCGGCGATAAGGACATCGGTGAAGTACATGTACCCATCAAGGAGCTGATGTCTCAGAAATCTGGAGATGAGAAAACGCAGAATGAAGGTAACGTCAGCTATGGTGTGAGGACTCCTAATGGCAAAAGCAAAGGTACTTTGTATTTCTCCTTCAAATTCGGAGAAAAATTCCAGGCTCCGTTGCAGGAGAAGGCGAAGAAGGTAGATGAGCCCGTCATGGCGTATCCGGTAGGGTATCCTGGCGCAGGGGCTAGTGGAAGTTCCGCCTATCCGCCTCCAGGTGCATATCCGCCACCGCCTCAATACCATACGGAAGCGGTTAAGGGACAAGCTGCATATCCTTATCCTTATCCGCCTCCAGGGGGTTATCCACCGCCTCCACAACAAGCATACGGAGGGTATCCTCCTGCTGGCGGGTACCCGCCAGCATATGGGTACGGCGGATATCCGCCGGTGGTGCAGCAACCGCAGAAGCCGAAGAAGAGCGGTATGGGGAAGTTGGGCTTGGGATTGGGAGCTGGGTTACTTGGTGGGTTGCTAGTCGGTGATATGATTTCTGATGTTGGAGAGATGGCCGCGTACGACGCAGGATATGATGCTGGCTTCGACGACGGTGGCTTTGATTTCTAGGTCCTTTTTTTTTAATATTTATAAATTTTTTTTATTTTCTCGTTTGAATGAGAGAGATGCAGAAATTTATTGTATATGATGGAGGCTCTGTGTCTTTATATTTATAAATAAAAATCTACATTATTGTCTGCAGAAATAACTGCAGTGCTCATTTCCATTGCGTCCCTGAACAAGGAGCTTCATGAAACTTTGATTAATGTCCTTATGATAAGGACACTAGAGCCGTTATTTTCTTATACAAAATAATGTGACCTTTTAATTGTTTTTAAATTTACACAGAGCATATCATAACATCAATTTTTTTTGAGAAAAAATCTCTTTCGATAAAACTTTGATTAAATTAGTTATGATAGGACATCAACGTTGCTATCTATTTACTATTAGCCAAGTGCCGTAAGGTCCAGTCTCAAACGTGACTCCATTCCTCCGAAAGATTCTAGCTGATTTTTATTAAAAGAAAATTGAAAAGCATAAGTTAATAATGATATAACCTTGTTGAAATTTTTCTTTTGATAACTTGAGTGATTTGATTTTACGGTCTTTATTGTATTGTTTAAAGTCGTAGGGTTTTTTTAATTTTCAGTTTATGGTGGAAATAGTTGTATAATTCTAAGTAAAATGTGATGGTCCTATACTTCACAGTTCTTACTTTATGACATTTTTGAAAGAAAATGAATAAGAGTGTTTTACAAGTTGGTGTTTGATTCTATTGTTCCTCACAGCATATTTCTAATGATTTTTTATAACTATAGTAGAGTGGTCTTGTTTATGTATCTGTTTTTAGTTTATGATTAGTGTGCACTACCATTAAAAATTATGGAGATTAATTGAAAGAATTAGTTTGACAACTATTATTATAGTTACTACTAATACATGTTTAATTATGGGCGGTATTACCAAGAAGATTTGATGGTCTTTCTTTACTGTTGCGGAGGCTCGGGATTGGTTTGTTGAAAGGAATTAAATTGGTGTTGAATACTGGCTTTTTTTTTTTTAGCTAAAGATAAAAGGTCATTCGTACATAGGGCTAAACCTAGAGTAATACAAGCAGATCCAAAAACCAAGTTCAGAGTAATACAAACAGACCCAGCTTAGAGTAATACAAACAGACCCAAAGAACATGATAGGTAGATCTTGCCTACTAGTCCAAAGAAAGAAAAAGCACTCAAAACTCCTTAAGAAACTCTAGCAGCCGAAGGCAACAGGTAGAAAACTTCAAAAGCTGGAAGGAGAGCCAACAGAAGAGGGAAGCTGAGCATAGGCTAGCAGATCTGAGTAAGAGAAAATGTGGGCTGCGAGCAGAGCTCTTTTGACATCGACGGTTTTTGAGAGACTGGGTGATTGGTCCCTAAGAGATACACCCCCTAGAAAAGAGAACCATTCGTTTCGAATCAAGCAGCAAACTGCAAGAATATCAGATCAATACACACATCAGTGACTCCTCAGAAGTAAAACCAAACGATGAAGAGCAGAAAAACCAACACGAGTAAAATAAAACTAAAAGCTAGAAAAGTGGATATAAACGACTCTCAAGATTTAGCATTAGATCTACAAAAAAATAAACAAAAAGAACAAAAAACAAGGGAAAAAGTTGGGAGAGGGAGACCTACTCTCGGGGTAGAAAGGGGAAAGACCCTCCTCTGTCTAGATGGAACAGAGGGAGGCCAAAGAACGGCAACAAAAGGGATACGCACTTCCAAGAACCAATTAACGGAACAAAAAAAAAAAAGAAGATTCTCACTAGTTAAAAAAAGAGAATGAAAACATGAAAGAGTATCATATAAAAGCAGTTTTATAATCCAATTTTATTATTAGATAAAAAAAAACTTATTATAATAAGAATAATGTATTATTAATCATAGAATGTATAATATAATTTTTTTTTTTGATATATATTTTTATTTATTATTTACATATTTCATCTGTGTGCGTGGAAATGAGAAATAATTATATGGACAAATATTCATAGTAAATTTTAGCATTATATTGAATTTTTTATTTAATATTAAAATAGTTAGTACAAACTGATTTTTTCTATATATAAAAAAAAAAGAATACTCTTAAAAAATAAATTCTCACAACTAAAATGTTGAGGGTAATTGTACTTATTATAATTTAAGGTGTTATATATGAAAGTATCAACAAGAGAGCTGTGATAGAAGATATATCTTCAACAGAAAAAAAGTGCAGAAAGTACATATCTAAAAGCTTGCACCACAAGTAGAAACCATTTTCAGCTGTGAGAAGTGGATTGAAGGGATGGCTAGTTGCACTCCTTGGCAATCTCGTTCTTGTTTAGCCATGAAGAATTAGATGCACCTTCTCAAACGAACCCAAGAATCCACGTAATCCAGTTGAAAAACATCAACTGCTGCTTGTGCAATAATTGAGGAAAGTTGACCATTTCGGGAACATTCACGATCTGACTACTGCTTGTTGGTATCCCAGTTCTAAAATTTATATGAGACCATGTTTCCAATTTTCCTTCTCTCCAAAATATATTTTTCTAGTAGATCTTGAACCTAACTTGAACTTAGTTTGGTTTCTTAGGTCTATGGGCTTTACTCTTAAGTTCAGATCAGGGTATATAGATTCAAAAGAAGAAAATCCATAGCCTAAAAGCATTAAGCTATGGTAAAAACACACAAAAAAAAAAATCTACAATTTAGCTTCGAAGGGGTGGGACTCTCTATCAGATTGTCTGTATACCAAACTTTTCCTAATAAATAAAAAGCTCTCACATGTGCCTTCCTTCAAACCAAACAACAAATTGCGAAACTTCCGTTGCATTTATACCCAAAACATAAAACGACTTCAAAAGAAAATGCAAATATTCGAAGAAAAATCGAAGAATATCTCCCAATTTATTATATTTTCAAGAAAAAAAAATCATATTAGTTTATTTAAATAAAAAAAATCCAGTTAATTAACGAGCGTCTGAATTATTATTATTATTATATATATATAACCTGAAGACTTATCCTCCCGTGCTTTGAAAAGATAAAAAAGAAACCTCGCCCTCGATCGTCGTCTCGCCCGGCGCCGATGGCCAACTATTTTTGGCCAAACCCTAATAATCGTAGTTAATTATTCCCCTTCATGGCTCAGCCCCACCACGCTCGCACCGCCACCCACCACATCCCTCCGGATTCCGACTCTGAACCCGACGATCATACCTCCTCCTCATCTAGCCCCCCTCTATTTCTCCCTTGTACTACCCACGAACCCGCACAATCCCCGGCCATCTACCATCTCTCCTTCAACCAAGATTATGGCTGCTTCGCCGCCGGCCTCGACAACGGTTTTAGAATATACAATACCGATCCCTTCAAGCCTCTCTTTCGCCGGGATCTTGACTCGAGGGCCGGAATCGGCCTTGTGGCCATGCTCTTCCGGTGCAACATTCTTTGCTTGGTCGGCGGTGGTCCTGATCCCATACATCCAATGAGCAAGGTAATGATTTGGGACGACCATCAATCGCGATGCATCGGAGAGCTATCTTTCCGATCAGAGGTGAAAAACGTGAAACTTCGGCGGGACAGGATAATTGTTGTATTGCTTCAGAAGATTTTTGTGTACAATTTTGCGGACCTGAAGCTGCTGCACCAAATCGAGACGGTTTTGAACCCAAAAGGGTTGTGTGAGATATCCCATACTTCATCACCGATGGTACTTGTTTGCCTTGGCCTTCAGAAGGGGCAAATTAGAGTGGAAAATTATGGGTCCAAGAGAACCAAGTTTGTTATGGCACATGACTCGAGGATCGCTTGTATGACTATGACTCAAGAGGGCAGATTGTTGGCTACTGCCAGTAGTAAGGGCACTTTGATTAGGGTGTTTAATACTTTGGATGGGTCATTACTGCAGGAGGTATGATTCTTTATTCCGCTTTTGTGCGACTACTTTTACCTCCATATGCTGTTACGTGCAGACTCTATGTTTATAGGTGGATTTCGTGAGCTTTCTTGTTTGGACAAGAATTCAATTCAATTCTTTTATATTAGTTTGTTGTTTGGAATGCAAGAATTAGTTTCTTTTTTTAACTTGCAGAATTTTTATTTTTAAAAGAAATGAATCTGATTTCGCAAGAATTCATTATAATTCATTTTGCAAGTAAAAGAAGGGATAAAGAATTTTACAAGAATTCAATTTCATTAATCTCTTTTCTAACAATTTTTTAATTGAAAATGAAAGAATTCAATTCTTTTTAGTTTAAATAATTTTCATTTTAGAAAAAGTTGAAACCTTACATGATTTTTGCAGAATTTAAGTGAATTCTTTTCTCGCAAAATGAATCATGTGAAGCAAAGAGATAATTGATAAATTTACGGGTTCTGTCATGTATAGTTTCACATATGGAGATTTTTGTGTTATCAAGTATCAAGCTTTTGTAGAAGAAATAAACATATGTGAAAGGATTGAGCTAAAGTTTTTGAAGCTATTAAGAGCTTAACCCTTTTTGCTGACTGTTGACCTTTCTTGGGACCCCAATACTAGGTTAGGAGAGGTGCTGATAGAGCTGAAATATACAGTCTTGCATTCTCTTCCAATGCACAGTGGTTAGCCGTCTCAAGTGAGAAGGGAACTGTCCATGTATTTAGCCTCAAAGTTGATTCAGGTTTGGTGACATTGACCGATGATAGATTGCATGTTGCATCTGAACCAAACCATTCTAATGGTTCAGGCATTTCGTCTCTTTCCATTTTGAAAGGTAATATGTTGATCAATCGTCTATTGTTGTTGAACTATTATGCTGAACCAACTTTTAGCTTAGTGATGCAAATCTTAGTTGGGAACTGTATACTGTTGCTGCATACGTTATGGCACTTCTAATTCAAGTTCACCAATTTGGTGAATTCAATTATATGTTATGCAAGTCCCCAGCTCGTAAAACATTGACATAGCAGTTTTGGTTGCGTATCAATGTTTTGGAAGTTGAGCAAGCTTATCCAACATTATTGCGTTATGCAGGTGTATTGCCAAAGTATTTCAGCTCAGAGTGGTCAGTGGCTCAGTTTCGATTACCTGAAGGATTGCAATATTTTGTTGCATTTGGCCATCAGAAGAACACAATTGTAATCATTGGCATGGACGGAAGGTAATGAAACATCAGAGTTTTCTTGTTTTCCTTCTTGTTTTCTCTGTTCACGTAAACCATTATTGCTTTACTTGATTACCATTCATAATTCCATGGCCTTTATGGCAATGGGCGCAATTGGGAAGTCAAAAATTTTGGTACTTGCTTTTACTTAAAATGTTTCAATGGATCATATTATGAAAATCATGAAACTCTATTTCATTTTCATGATAACTTGGAGGATCTAACGAGTTTGTCATATTGCGTTGTGCAGCTTCTATCGATGTGAGTTTAACCCAGGAAGTGGCGGAGAGATGACTCAGCTTGAATATCACAATTTCCTGAATGTAGACAATTTCTTAAAGCTAGGGGAAACTTTTCTCAAGTCGATGTAAAGATTGCATTATATTTTACACCTGTCCTTATTGTTAATATCGCATGCTGTACAACTATAGGGTACAAGATTTTACTCTGTGAATGTTAAAAATGAGCAAATCATATGAGCTAGATCTTCCAGGCTGTGAGCTAAACCTTTGTAAATGTCTCTAAATAATGATCATAACTCATAATATTTCTCACTGGTTTATCCTGTGCGTGCAAGTGCTAAAACGCCGCCGTCTCCAAATCCTGGAAGCCTTTTATTAATCTGCCAAGCGTGTAATTTTATCTAATATTGATGAAAGTTTAGCATTAGAGCAGCGTACTGAAGTCTGAGGGTGTGTCAGGCTCAGGCGTTTTGGTACTTGGATTTTTCCCAGTCTGGAGCTAGTGAAAATTAGAAGATCAAATTTATCATCCATCATGATTATAGTTGCCAGTCGCTTCAAACGGAAAATGAAGAACACATACATTCTGGAAGGGAGAGTATCTTTTTCTTTTTCGTTTTTCTTTTTTTAGGTTCAGCCCTGCTGTTTTCGGTTCTCGTCTGATTCCTTACCTCCACTAGTCTGTGACCTCTTCCCGCTAGGTGGAAATGTAAATATTAAAAAATGTTTCGTTTGTTTCTGTAAATAGATTGAGGCTCCCTAGCTATGGTCTTCAGCTACTGATGCGAGGCAATAGGACTTGTGAAGTGGAAGCTGGCACCTGTTTTTTGGATTGTTCTCTCTTTTGTCTAGGCAGTGTTGTAGTGGTCCGTCCGACGATGCTGTCATTGTTCATTGCTGCTCATTTGCAATTTAAAAGATGATGCCTCAGTTTACTTGCATGGACTTTTTGGGTGGGAGATTAATCTTCAATCTTGGATTTGGCCTAGCGCTGTCCCGCAACTGTGAGCAGCGATGCAATATTTTTCCAATCAGATCCTGACGAGTGAAGTTGTTGGATTACATGATTTGTCCCTTATTTGGGCTCAATATTTCTTGTGGGCTTTAGAAGTTAGAACCCTGTGGTGTTACGAGTTTCAAGCCTTGACCCTCCTGTGATTGAATTTGGGGTACGAGCCTTTTTAGGAATGAATATGATAACTTTGGAAAAAAAAAACGGAAAATAAGGAACAGTTAAGATTTAAAAAATTGTATACTGTAATTAAATAATAACAACAAAAGTGCTTATTACAGTATTATTTCGAGAGGGCTAAAGATCATAATAACCCTTTTCACAAATTCACAACTTGACCCATAAAAATAGTTGCTCAACTTGATTCGACTCGGCCTTAATTCCAACATATTGTCATTTCAATTCCGTTTGGCTCAGCGTTATAGCTCTACTTGTACCATTCTCAGTATGACTTGTATGATGAAACAGGAAATGCTAGTGGTTCACATATCCGGATTTGCCTCCTCTGGAATAACTGTCAGAGTCACCAAAATGTCATTTGGTCTTTTCACAACTGTCTTCAGGGGAATCCCGACCCTGTCCCCCATTATTTCAATAATCTGCCACAAATTCATTCAAGCTAAAGCATCAGCCATATTACGCACTTCTTCCTAACATCTTATTTTTAATGCATGGACCAATTGCCAGAAGACCACTATGGTTTTAAAGCAATTCAGTTGTTCTGTAAAGATGCGCAACTCCAGATATGCACCCACCTAAATTGAATATCTACATCCAGGAGTAATAAGAAAATGTAGAATACCTCCTTAATGCTTTGGACAGGCTTCCCATCAAATTCAATCACAACATCGCCCGGATGGAATCCAGCCCGATCTGCAGGAGACCCTGGAGTTACCTGGAATAAGTAATGAAATGTAGAACGTAGAAAGAGTTAAAAGCCACTTTGAGATTAACACATCAGTTACGTAAATGGAATATAAAATGCATGCAGCACCAAACCAACTAAAAGAAATATGTCAACAGTGGGATTTAAATAACGTTATATGCAAAAGAGCAGGGAGGAACAAGAATTTAGACAAGCACACCATGGGTACAAGAACGCCTCTGTCTACGTTAGGGAATCTAGGATCTCTCTCCTTGAGTTGAGCAATGATCATCTCATTGAGATCAATCATCTTCAAGCCAAGCCAAGGCCTGACTACTCTCCTGCAAAACATGACTACTGACTTATTCGGTGCCTCAAAATAATGTTTCTTATCAATACTATCTAATATTCTATTATTTTCAGTAATTTTTTTTCTCAAAAGCACACGAATTCTTAGATGGAAGAGAAACAAAACAAAGTAGGCTGCAAATACTTGTAACTTCACTGCTAACAAAGCCTAATCGCATACCCGCTCTTCTTGAAATGCTCTATGATTTTGATCACCGAGTCAATTGGTACAGCAAAACTCAATCCATCTGCAGCCAATACTTTCATGATATTAACACCAACAACTTGTCCATCAACATTAACAAGTGGTCCACCAGAATTTCCCTATGGCATAAAAGTAGACAAAAAATAACCTCAGTAATCATTATGGGTGAAATAAATTTCTTGCACAGGAATGAACGAAAGAATACAAATTCTCCGAAGCATCACTTTAGCAAGTAATCCTTGAAAGAATGTGTTTCCAAGCCTGAGTGAGAGTGAGAGGATGCTACCGCATTGATTGCACAATCTGTTTGTAAATATTCTCTTCGCATGCCTCCAAGCCCCAAGTCACTGCTTTTACGATCAACACAACTAGATACAAAATACACACGGATAAGTTCCACTTTAGCTATTAAAAAAAAGTGATAGGAAAAAGCAAATTTCTGATAATTTTAAATTTTAACATTTCAAGTACCTTACAATTCCAGCTGTCACAGTGTTTTGAAGGGAAAGTGGGCAGCCCATAGCTAACACCCAATCACCTGGACGAAGCTTACTTGACGACCCAAGCTTTGCAGTAGGTAGTGGAGTTTTAGACTTTATCTTGACAATAGCTATATCAGAATGTAAATCAGCATTGACCACTGTACCCTCAAATGTGCGACCATCTTGCAAAGTCACATCTACCTGCAAGTGTCCATAATGCATCTATTTCTACAGATGAGACTTCACAAGCAAGTCTGAAAAAATTTTATTGTAGCAAATTGCAATCCAGAATTGCTATCCTGCACTAGGAAATCAGTTCTCAACATTGTTGACAACTTGAGATAATGCAACTACATGCCAATAACTAAGGAAACAAAGATGTTAATTTTCCACAAAGTATGTTACTTTGAAATATCAATGAGCATATCAACAAAACAACAGTGACAAAAGATTGTTAGCTACTATTGGACAACATTGCTAAAGTCTTTAAATATCTTTATGCATTGACTAATAAAATCTATTTCGATAGAATCACTAACCTTCCCTTTGGATGAACCTCTCATGCCTTGAAAATCCACCACAACGTGAGCACAAGTTAAAATAGTGCCATCTGAATCAATAATAGTTCCAGAGCCTATGCTCTTTCCAGTTGTGATCCCATAGAATCCTACAAAAAGGCCAAAGTTGCAGAAAAAACTTGTGTGCAATAACATTCCAAGAAATAACCAAAGCATATAATTTGAAAGAATTCCCAAACCAGACCCTGTGGAACAGATAGATTGACAACAGCAGGACCAACCCTAGCAGCGGCATTGGCTATAGTGTCCCTGCCTAAGCATCCACAACTTGGTTTCGAACTATCTCCGGCAACAACACCGGGGCACTCTTTCTCTCTGTCAGTTGATGGAACAGGACTAACTCTAGGAGAAAACAGCGGAAGAATTCCTACAAATTTAAACACATATTCAAATTCCATTGAAAGAATAGCCCCAAGCTATTCAATTATTTTAAAAAATACAATAAAAGTAAAGAATTACAAACCAAAGTGCCGGTTATCTGGGGAAGTAAATGAAGGACGCAAAGGGATCAAGTGAAATGACCATGGCAGTGATAAGGATTCACTCAATGGTGCAGGAACTGACAGCGATATCGTTGCGTCTATAACATTCAATCAATCCGTAACAGTTATTTTTTTTTCTACAGAAATTGATGGAAACAGTCAAGAAATTTCGAGTCTTTAACAGTCAAACATCATCACAGAAGAATAAATAACCCCCCAGGGAGAAAAACAAAAAGGAAAGAAGAAAGTAATTTGCGGAGGGAATGGGGAGCTCACTGTAATCAGAGTTGCTCTCAGCATAGAGAAGACCTGACCCGGCAGCAGCAATGGATAGTGCCCGAAAGAAGAATCGTCGGCTACAAGAGATTGAAGCCTTTCTCTGCCCGACCAAAAAAATAGAAGGTAAGAGGCAATTGGACACGATTTCAACGTTGGAAATGAATTGAAAACTTATGCTAGAACGATTGCTACCAGAAATTGATTCATGTCCCTCACCAACGGCAGGTATCGATCTAAAAACCCTAGTAAAACCTCTTGCTCGCTGGGTTTTAGAACGATCCGATGATCGCCCAAGCCGCTGCGCCATTTTTAGAATTTGTAATAGAAGTTTAGAAGTACATGGGCCAAGTTCACAGCCAACAGCCCAAACCCAAATTCTCCTTTCATCTGCTAGATCCAGAGCCTCAAAAAGCCAGAGATCCATCTTGTTCCGATCATTCAAGTTGTAAAGAGTGAGATTCTCAGATGTGGACATCTACTCTTTCCATTAGAGAAGTCTCCGAATCAATTTGTCGAGGTAATGCGCTCCGATAAAAATTCAAGAAAAATAGTGGCCTTAACTGGTCAAACACGATAGAGACTAACTGCCATCTAGCCCGCTTTCAAGTTACTTTTTCTGGCATATGATCCAGATCCCGATATCAATTTTGAGGTCTGCCACAGCACATTTCAAGCCAAGTCCTTTCTTCGAAAAAGCTCAATTTTGAGTTCATATTTATGAACATATTCCTTGTTTTTCATGGTTTACCAGTCCCGTATAACTATTTAGAATCAACTAAAACAAGCAAACACTCGTCTGCATCAAGAAAACAAAGCAAACTAGAGCAGAGAATGCGAGAAAATGGCAAATTTCCATTATAAACTTTATCTCCAGCTACATTATGCACCTAAGAGGATGGTTAAATTCACAATAAAAAGAAGAGAAAAACTAACTAGATCCTAAAATCCATTATTGGGAATTAATACATAACACTAGGATTTATCTTTAAGCGCTTTTAGCGGACGAGGGGGATCTGGACTCTGAAGATTTATCAGTAGCAGCAGATTTCTTGGGCAAAAGAACTGGGTTGATGTTTGGTAGCACACCTCCACTAGCAATGGTCACACCTTGAAGCAATTTCCCCAACTCCT
Organism: Manihot esculenta; assembly: GCF_001659605.2. Lineage (NCBI taxonomy): Eukaryota > Viridiplantae > Streptophyta > Magnoliopsida > Malpighiales > Euphorbiaceae > Manihot > Manihot esculenta. The sequence goes on along the minus strand of NC_035168.2, from coordinate 35,802,745 downwards.
CATCGTTCCTCACAGCTAGTAGCACATGCCTAGGGTTTATTCTATTCTTCTTGTTATCTCGTGCTGCATTCCCAGCCAGTTCCAGCACCTACAGCCGCATCAATACCAATTAGCTTAGAAAATGAGGAAAAAAAAAATAAAGCGTGAAACCAAGAGGCAACACATTCAATCACAAATAACATGAAGCCGAGATTTGCACAAATGTTAAGGAGACCTTCCGTTTCGATATCACTTTCCACATTGTCAAAGAAAGGAAAAATAGGAACAACACAATTCGATCGAATTTACATTTAAGCAGAACAGATCGGATCTGAGACAAACCTCAGCAGCTAAATACTCAAGAACAGCAGCAAGATAGATCGGTGCTCCGGCTCCATATCTTTGAGCATACCGGCCTTTTTTCAGAAACCGAGCAACGCGACCGACCGGGAATTGAAGGCCTGCCCTAATAGACTTCGAAACAGCCTTCTTCCTGTCTCCCCCTCTTCTTCCTCCTGCACCTTTCTTCTCCTTTGAAGCGTCCATTATTAAACCAGACTAGATCAGACTTTGAAATCGAAACGGAGCGTTTAAGAGGGAAAATGTGAGAACTTTCGAATTTGAGATATAGAAGGGATAGTGAGATTGGTATTTATGGACCACTTGCAACGTTGGCGATCCGTGCACTTTATATTTCTGCCAATGGTGTTTTGTCTTGATTTCATGATCTGATGGCAAGCAGTTGCCACGCTGGCTATCTTAATTTTTGGTTTGCCAGTGATGATTTGTCTTGTATCTGGGGCGTTCTTTAGATTTGGACCGTCGGATTTTTTATGCTCGCAATTCGTTGTGTGATTTTTGCTAATGCAGTTATTTCAAATATAATTTAGATTTAAATAAACTTTGAAAATATATTTATTAATTTTATTTTTTTATTAAGCTATTAATTATTTATTACTCAGTCAGTGGCAAGTATAGAGTAGAGTACACCTATATTTAATTAAAATATAAATTTAATATAAATAATTATTAAATAAAATAATAAAATATAATTAAGAAATTATTAAATAAATGCAATTTATTTTATTATTAATAAAATATAATCTATTATAATTGTCAGATTTTTTTTAATATTTAAACTCTGTTTAAGAATATATTGGATATATTCGGTATCAGAAAATATATTTTTTTTCTAAATAAATAAAATAAAGATATAGAAATTCATCTATACATTAATTTGTTAGATTGAAAATTTCCAAATCTCTAAAAACCTTATAATTTTTTAAGAAAATGTTGCTCCATGATGAGATGTTAATATACTTATTACTTTAAAAACTCATACTTTTATCTCTTATGAAATTATTTTCTTATGTATTAAATATAAAATCTTTTACTTCCAAGGCTTAAAACTTACAATTAATTTTGTTACTAGATGTTATCTCCTTCATACTTGATCTTTTTTACTATAGATTATTGATCAGGCAGCGGAGGATGTGATTTTTTAGAAGATAAAAGAATGGACTACACAATAAGAGGTAAGACTTCTCACTGGAGGTTTGCATGAGTAAATATTTGACCCATTACTCCTAAATGTAACAACTGAATCAATTCTAGGTAGTAGTCTGTCGCTATACAAACTAAATCAATTATCATCCATAATCTCCTATTAAATAATAACTCTGCATTCTGCAAAACTGTCCCTTTGATTTTCAGTTCTTGTTGGGGCCTTGGGGATGGAGGACGTTGCACCACTCTTTGACTAGAGAAAAGAAACCAAAATATAATGGGATCACCCCAGTTTTGAGAGTTTAGCTGTTATTCTCCCTCTAGCAGTAGTCATATCTGGTTTCCTTTTCCTGGATTTTCTCTTTCTTCTTGGCTTTCTTGGCTTTCTATCCAGCCGCCTTTTTTCTAAGCGCTGACGGCGGATCTCAGGATCAGCCCAACCCTTTCCCCAGTCTGCAAAAGTAGAATAAGATTTGCATTTGTTCATTGAAAGCAGCATGTCTGCTTCAGGATAAACATAGAAAGGTTTATCTCTTTCAACTTCCAGAAACTCCAATCCCAGTTTTGTTGGCTCTGGGAATTTTATTTGAACATGAATCTGCATAAAGAAACAATGAAGATGAAACAACGATACCAGAATAACTATGGATGCAGACATTTACATAACATGCACAATGCACACATGTGAGAGAGCAGCAAATGCTAATGCAAGAGCAAACCAACATATTCATATGACCACATCTCAAATGTTTTTAAGAAACCGAGTAACCTGTTTCAGATGTGATCATATTTCTCAATGTTTTATTTCAGAACAATTAATAATAAATTGAAATAGTAAATATAAAATCAAAGAACTTATTCTGTAATAATGTTCAACTACAAATTCTACTCAGAACCAGAAAATCTTTTTTGAGTAGGTACCTTGTCATCGCCTTCTCTGATGTATCCTTTACCCTCAATGACCCTTGCAAGACCTTGCCACCATAGCTGATTTTTCTCCCAAAATTTTTGGGACTACACATGATCACCATATGGAAACCATAAGAAGCAGCATCTTATAATTCAATGACATGTAATGATCTTGGACTGGAACAAGGAAAGAAAGAATAAGAGATGGAGATCTAGTGTTTACCTGCTCTCTTAATTTACTAACAAACATTCTGAGGTTTGGCTTCTGCATTAATCTATGTGATTTAGAATCACTGTATGTATCATCGTATGAACCATCAAGAAAACAGCTCTGTCCCTGAAATTCAACATAGACCTCCAATAAAGAATTTATCTTTAAAAAGAAAAAAGGAGAATTACTATCCTTGCATCCACAAAAATTAGGTCATGTTTTAAGAATCCATAACATAACAAGAATACAAGATAATGTAAAATAAATCCTGACATGGTAATTAGAATGGAAAATGGAGATCCTCATCATACGTACATTTTGGGAGGCAATAATTTGCATTAATATATTGGCCTCCTCTTTCAGATTCTCCGCTTTAGGAGGCCCATCAACACACACATCACACCTGCACCAAAGGAGTTTCATAGGAACTGTTTAAGAAGCTAACCATACAGGTCATTTGCAATACATGATAAACAAAACAGTGCAATTAAAATGTTTATTCTATTACAGATTAAAACAAAGTAGATGGGCAAAGGCCCATTGCTATAAAAGACAGTAGCTGGTTTTACTCTTCAAAAAACTCATCATTCAAAAGATAACTGTATCATACAGATATTAAACAGATCCTAGAAAGAACGAGACATTGCATACAAGAGACACTTCTCATTACTGAAATCCTCCCCAAAATACTCCACAAGGATTTTAGCTCGACAACATGAGGTATTCATTCCATATCTGCATGTAATAAACAAGAAAATGGTGAAATAAAGAAGAACAAACAAAGCTGCAAAGAGAAAAAGGAGATATTCTTGGGTATTGACCTGAAACAATCAGACAACATCTTGTATGCTTGTTTTGTCTGATCTTCACTTCTTTTACTAGGCAAAAGTGATGGTACTCTTGACAGGTTCGCATATAGAACTGCTTGGTCCAAAAGGGAAAGAAAATTATTTCTACTTTTTAACTTATTAATCCAAAGTACTTAACCCTAAAATTTATACTTCATAACTGAAATTCTTCATCCTGGAAGCAACTATAAATAATGATACATTTGTAAGCAAGTTTTGATGACAGTTATGTGTTGCAATATTACGAGAACAACAAAAATTTGCACCATATATTCTAACATTTCAAAGGGACATACTGCATTCTGCTAGTTTCCCATCCCTTCCAGCTCGACCTGCTTCTTGATAATATGCTTCCAGACTCTGTCATACAACTTAAGATCAAAAGAAGTTTTCAAGACAAAGTATAACATAAGATTGGGTAGACTGATATTTTGAGAAGTCCATGTTCAAAGAGATTGCAAAATCAACCAAATATGGCAGCAATATCCAATGTAAACCTGTGGCCAGCCATAGTGGATAATTCTTTGGACATTTAACTTGTCAATCCCCATTCCAAAAGCAATTGTTGCCACCACAACCTATAGTGATGATGATAAAAAGGTCAATTCTCAAGATGATGTCTTTTTCAAAACTGTCACAACTATACTTGAAAGTGAAAGGAAACTCAAAACAGTGATGTCTTTTTCAAGATAATAAAGATCACAAGATGTTTGAGGCCTATTCTGTTGGGGAAAAGAGATTGACGATCGCAGAAAACAGAAAATAAAATTAGTTATCTAAATTTAAACGATATTAAAATCAGATAACATACCAGATAGTTAAAATATATAGCCAACTGAAACTAGCAAACTGGATTTCAAAACTGACGACTTTATTCAAATATTACAATATATCTGACAGTCTAATCTGCTTTACGCTTTAATATACTGCAATTACTAAATCACTAAGTGTATTTTAAATAGGCATTACAAAGAAACTAATAAAATATTAATAATAGAAATGAGAAGATAATGCTACTACAGTGAACGTGGCTTCGCTCAATAACGGACAAGGAAATGGAACCTAAAAAATTTGAACAGAAAAATAATTAACAGATGCTAAATCAGACTAGGGTTAACTATATGCTAATTTTAAAACAATCTTGGTTCCATTATCTACAGAGAATTTTAGATTTAGATCATAGAAATATAAAACAATCTTGGTTCCATTATCCAAACCTCTAGCATGTTGTCATGAAATTCCTTGTGAACCCGTCGGAGATGTGATTTAGGCAACTGGGAAAAATGACCACTTATTAGTTGCATAATAACAGCAGCAGCAGTAGTAGTATTTTATACTACAAATAACCTAATAAAAATATTAACCTTTCAAAGTGGCATAGAATACGTAGAATAGCAAAGGACTAGCAGTGACAAGCGCCTCACAAACAAAAGAACAACCCCTTTTTTTATAATGTAGATGTCAAGACAAGTTTTTATCATTTTAATGTATTTGCCTATAAATGAATGTGGAGTATATAAATGAATGTGGAGTATCATAGTTCCAAATTATCATCGAGACTAAATAGAGATGGCCACTGTCCAATTTGAAATCAGAACTGATCAAAACTGGATCGACTGAAACTAGAATTGAATGGGACAGCCCATTAAGATTGAAAATTTCCCTTAACCATTAGATTTAATCAAAACAGAATTGAATGGAGCGAAACCAAGATTAGGGCAAATCCTTAGGTCCAGTCCTGGTGCCCTTGCCCTGGAACCAGAACCACCAATCTAATTCTAGTTCCAGCATGGAACCAAATTGCGGCTGGCCCTAGAACTAGAGCTAACTCTTAGATCAAGGAATGAAAACAAAATATCATACTAAAACAAACTTGATACAGTGGGTGCCTAAATAAACCTTGGGTAACAACCATGGACACATACCGATGCATTATAAGCAGCAGCCTTCACACCTGAATCACAAAGATAATTTGCTATGCTCAGTGTTTCTTTTCTTGTAGGAACATATATGATGGTCGGTCCTTCTTCTAAAGGCTCTTGCAAAAGGGCTAATCTTTCTTCTATAGTACCAGGGGCATCAGCTGTCTCAACTAACCCACTCATTTCCAAATCCTTGTGAGGAGATTGTCCGCAAAACTCACCATATGCAACTTCAAAATTGAAAAACTAGGTGAATCATAACATAATACCACAAACAAGTAATGAAAATGAAGATCAAGAGTAAACTCATTTGCTATTTTATTTTCAAGTACTATCTTGTCATTAGAGTGCATAATGATAGCCAACCAATAAAATGCATAACGGGACACGAAATTTTGTGATAATAATAATGGATACCATCCCAGTCATCCACGCTCTGAAAGACATCAAGCTCATTTTCCAAATATTCAGCTGACAGTTCTCTTTGCTTTGATGGAGTTGACCCATTTTCCTTGGTTAAATGTACATCATCGTCCACATCACTATATTCATATGCCTCTGATATGCTAATATCAGTTGAGCTATCAGAACAATCACTTGTTACATTTGAGATCATAATTTGTTTCTTATTGCCATTCTTTCTCTTTCTGGCATACATGCCTATCAACTGGCAAAAGTCCTTCTTATAAGATGTTGAAGAAGAGGTTCTGCTATGTTTTACCTATAAATAACACCACATAGATTTTAGTTTTACTGTAGGGAAGTAACAGGTATAGCATCTAACGTGGCAGTACATCAATATGAATTATTGAGCACAAGAAGCAGCATATGGTTTCATTAAAAAAATACGTATAATAAAACTGATTCCTTGTAAATGACTAGCATTACTTACTGATTTATTTATTTATTCATTCTTTGTGGCAGAAACATCTGAATCCTTGATAGATAAATCTGTTAAGTTTTGCTATACTATGGCAGTTCATAAGAACAAGATTGTTGAAACGACTAAGAAATACATTGATCTTAGCACTACACAATCCTTGTGGATAAAAAATGAACATTATTTCCTGGTAGATGTCACATAAATTTGTTGTTTCTCCACATAGCCATTACTCTAAATTTCAACACGCAAAAAATGTTATTTTTGAAAAATGTCAGATGAAATTTGTATGGAAATAAATAATGGATAAGGTCATCAGAACTTAACCCACATATAATGCATAAGTAACATGCTAATTACTGGTAAAAAACTGTTGTGATCATGATCAATAAAATCATCTATATCAATGTACTCCTTTCAGCAAGATATATTAAAATTGATGAGGTTTTCTTAATTTAAGGAGAAACTACTCCTTAATTTAGAGATAATTATTTCCATAATTCAAGGGTAATTCTCTCTTTACTTTATGCATTAATTTATGAATCTATTTTTTGCAGCTTCTTATTATAAATAGGCATTGTATATTATGTAAAAAAACAAGATATTTTTTTGGGTTATTCCTCTTCTCTTCCTTTCCTCCTTCTCATCCTATTTTGATTCTTAAATTTTGACAGGATGCAAAGCATTACCAAGAAAATGAGATGTTAACGATCACTCAACATAAATAAGGAGGAGTGAATGAGCAGGGGAGACAATTACCAAGAACCGTAGATTTGGTCGGAAAAATGAGGTAATTACAATCTTTGTTTCCTTTGACATGCTCAATGATTCAAGAATATCTTCTCGAACCTGAATGGTGGCAGTTGCAGTCAATGCCATTAGTGGTATATCAAATTTTAGAAATTGCAAATTGCTAGCATTAAAGTTCTCCCGCAATATAGACAAACGCCTGAAATATCCCCAAAAAATAAAAAAATCAGAATGTATATATAATTCTAAAGCACAACATGGACACGAAATGCAGCAAATATTAAGGAATAGGAACCTGTAGTCAGGCCGAAAGCCATGGCCCCACTTAGAAACACAATGGACTTCATCAATTGCAAACAAAGCAATTCCACGACTTTCTGCAAGTCCCTGTAGTGGTTTTATTAGTCTGCAGAAAAATTTTGCACTTAATCAAAAGAGAATGAAATTCCTATTTTCCAAACACAAGCAGAAATGAGATATTTGTTCCACACCTTAACACTGTCTCAGGACAAACATATATTATGTCATACAAGCCTCTCATTGCTTTTTGTTCCACGCTACTGTCGGGTTGTCCAGATCCAAGAAAGCATGCAGAGATCCCATGTCTTGATAGCTTTAAGCACTGATCATGCATCAAGCTTATCAATGGTGAAATCACAACCACAACCTTCCCAGATAACAATGCTGGAATCTGAAAGCACAGAGATTTCCCTGCAGCAAAGTAATTGTTTCAAATATTAACACTGCCTATCAGGACATGTAAATACAACGAAGAAGCAATAGAGCAGTACCAGATCCTGTTGCAGCAAGAACAAGACAATCTCGGTGAGCTCGCCAAGCAGCCAAAGCTTCCTTTTGGAAACTCTTCAAGGATGAATAACCAAAATGTTTTTGTAACAAATTATTAGCTCTCTGTTCCCAATGTAATCCCGGTTCTACCTCTTCTTTGAAGCTAACTTGCAAGGCTTCTGGAACAGTTCCGAGGTTACCACACCCCTTGCTAGTTACTGATTCCTTAACTTCATTTACAGGACGATCTAAGACCTCTGAACCAGAAATTGATGTGTCAGGTACATTGCTAGTTCTTCTTCGTTTGGGTCTACCTGTGGATTGGAAATGATCCAATATACTAGATTGACGCATTTGACCCAAAACAGCAGATGACAACGTTCTTTTGCCCAGAGCCTTGCTGTTTTTTGTGGAACATTCAGAATTACTAGGTGCACCCCTACAATCTCCACAAGAACCATTCAAGATATACTCAACAGCATCATTAAACAATGGACCCACTTGCTTCACAGCTTGAACAGCGGAAGAATTCTCAAATCCCATTTCAATCAGCTTTGCAATGACTTCATCAGAAGATAGACGGCCATCAGCCATGGCATTAGAGAAGAAAAAACTGGCCAAACGGAAAATGAAGAAGAAAACCCAGAAGTCAAAATCCAACCAAAATGAAGCCAGATGAGGAACAATTCAATAAGAATTTTTATATACACTCAATTTCATCAGGGAAAAAGAAAAAAAGAAAAGGAAAGAGTATCTAACCTAGAAAGAAAGGAACCAGATTTAGGACAGCGAGAGAGGAGAGCCAAACGGGAAACCTAGAATTTTTTGCAGAGGGAGGAACCATAGATATTAGTTTTGCGTTCTTGTGGAAGTAACTATACGAGCACCGCGCAGCTTGATTTTCAGGCCCCGCCAAAAACTTTGAACTGGGAATTATTTTGAGATATTGAACTGAGATTTCTTGATGCGGGGGTTCTTCCAGCTTCAGGCACTATATTTCATTAATGGGCTGCAACTTCAAGTTAAAGGCCCAATTACTATAGTTAAACGCTTTGTCGTTTACGGTAAACGACTTGTCATTTCCGTAATCCGGAGCTTAGATGTCCACAACACAGGTTCTATCAAATGGATTTGAGAATTCCCGAATCCAGAATTTGTCAAAGTGGTCTGCACAGAGTTTCCTGGCTTCACAGAGTTTAGCATTTTCCAGACTTATTTTGACAATTCATGTCATGACATGTAAGATTTGCAATTTATGCACCTGACGCAATAAATCCGGATAACTACCAAATTGTGGAAACAAAATCAACAGTGCTCCATCAACCATTTAGAAGCTTTACATCTACTGTAAATAAATGTTGATACATATGCCTATGTGAAGTAACAAACTCCAGCAACAAAAATCTATTTGGAAATGGGAAAAAAAATTGCAGTTCTTGTATGCTCTGCTATCTACAATTCATCAACTGGTTCTTCATCTTCAGAATCAGCTGAACTTCTACCACTTTTCTCATATACTTGCTTTATGACAGGATTACAGACCTCTTCCACCTCCTTCAACTTCTCTTCATAATCATCCTTCTCTGCATTTTGGTTATCATCCAACCATTCAAGTGCTTCCTTCAATGTGCTATCAATCTTTCCCTTATCATCAGAATCAATCTTGTCCGCAAGCTTGTCTTTGTCATTAATAGTACTCCTCATGTTGTAAATGTAAGCCTCCAACTTGTTCCTGGCATCAATCTTCTCCTTCACCTTCCTATCCTCCTCGGCCATTTCCTCAGCCTCCTTTATCATTCTATCAATCTCTTCTTGGCTCAGGCGCCCTTTGTCGTTGGTGATGGTGATTGATTGAGACTTTTTCGCTGCCTTGTCCTCAGCCTTAACATGCAGGATGCCATTGGCATCAACCTCAAAGGTTACCTCAATCTGGGGTACTCCCCTGCAAAGTTTAATTTAAGACTGCTTAGGATGAATGAATATTGAACATAAGGTCACCATATCATGAAACACTAGCACAATGATATACCTTGGAGCTGGTGGAATTCCTGACAAATCAAACCTTCCAAGCTCACGACAATCCTTTGTCAAGCTTCTTTCGCCTTCATAGACCTAAGATTTTTCAGGAATATGTTAGTTCATCAACATAATGCGAGTAGAAAAGTTGATAGAAACTTTACAATACTTTATTTTATTACCTTTATAGAAACCGTAGTTTGCTGGTCTTGGTAAGTGGAGAAGATCTGAGACTTCTTGGTTGGAATAACAGTGTTCCTCGGGATCAATTTTGTCATGACACCACCAACTGTTTCAATACCAAGACTCAGGGGAGTAACATCAAGCAAAAGAAGACCTGCAGCCGATAAAAACAAATAATTAGCCCCATTAAGCATCTTGAAATTCGAGAACTTGAGCCTTAAGTTTATAAATTGATGCACAATACAGTTTAAGTTTGAGCAATTACCTTTTGTTTCTTCCCCGCCTTCGCCGCTAAGAATTCCACCTTGAACTGCAGCACCATAGGCAACAGCTTCATCTGGATTGATGCCCTTGTTAAGCTCTCTTCCATCAAACATATCCTTCAACAATTCTTGAACTTTAGGAATTCTGGTACTTCCTCCGACAAGAACAATCTCATTGATGTCAGATTTCTTTAGTCCTGCATCCTCCAAAGCCTTCTTCACTGGCCCCATTGTCTTCTTAAACAAGTCCATGTTCAATTCTTCAAATCTTGCCCTTGTCAATGGCTCTGAAAAATCAGTACCATCAAAAAGTGATTCAATCTCCACTCGAACTTGGTGTTGGCTGCTGAGTGCTCTCTTAGCTCTTTCACATTCCCTTCTAAGTTTTCCAAGAGCTCTTTTGTCTTTGCTGATATCTTTGTTGTACTTCTTTTTTATCACTTTGATGAAATACTCCATAACTCTCCGATCAAAGTCCTCGCCTCCCAAGTGAGTGTCACCACTTGTAGAAAGAACCTCAAAAACACCATTGTCAATAGTCAAGATGCTAACATCAAATGTACCACCACCAAGATCATAAACCAAAATGTTCATCTCCCTTCCTTTCTTATCTAGACCATAGGCAATAGCTGCAGCAGTAGGCTCATTGATTATCCGAACCACATTGAGCCCGGCAATGGCGCCTGCATCCTTCGTTGCTTGCCTTTGCGCATCATTGAAATAAGCTACAGCAAACAACATAAACCAAGCCCTTAAGACAAATGAAACGGCAATGCAAGTCTTCATGGGAAAGAAGAGATGAAGAAGAAGAATGATTATACCTGGAACAGTGACCACTGCGTCTTTTATCTTCTTCCCCAAATATGCCTCAGCTGTCTCCTTCATCTTCCCCAACACCATAGCACTGATCTCTTCAGGGCTAAAAGCTTTATTCTCCCCTTTCACTTTCACTTGTATATAAGGTTTCCCATCCTTGTTCACCACCTTATAAGGCAAGAATTTTATCTCTTTCTGAACCTCTGGATCATCAAATCTACATAACAGCCAATATAAATCAAACCAATCCAACCCAGAACAATTCACTGCCTAAAACAGATAATGGTTCTCAAGTTAATCAATCAGCTTAAAATATAGATGCTTACTTTCTTCCAATGAGACGCTTAACGTCAAAGATTGTGTTTTCTGGATTAAAAGCTGCTTGATTCTTTGCAGCCTCTCCTATCAGACGTTCAGTGTCAGTGAAGGCCACCCATGATGGAGTTATTCTGTTGCCTTGATCGTTGGCTATAATCTCTACGTGACCGTTACGAGAAACGCCCACACAAGAATATGTAGTCCCGAGATCTATACCAATCACTGTTCCAAGTTTTGGAGAATCATTTGCAGCCGCTGCTGCTAATCCTAGCAAAAATTCTTCAAAGAAGAAGGACAAGCAACGCGCTTAGTTCACATCTCTATTGAACATCAGAGTTCATGAGCAAGGTAACATGTGCTAAACTGAATCATTAGATTAAAAGGAAAAATTTTCACCCAGACGAAATTAATAAAAAGAAAGAAAACGAAAGCTAATGCCAGCCTGCATTTCCCATAAGCAAAACAGAGCACTAATATCAACACCTGAAGAGCTTAAATAATGCTCACAAACTAAGATCCTATAGATGAGTATTTCTGAACATAATGCAATTTAAATTTCATTCAACTTTCAGAAACATTCTCTCGTTAATATTCATTAACAAAACAGATCACTAAGCAAACCCAGAAAACTTAAAAACCATAGAATAAATTCCAGAGTTCCACTAACCTGAAAGAAAGAGAAGGAGAAGTGAAAAGGCTTTGCTCTTGATCTTCATTGACGCTTTGGTTTTAGTTTCTGTGATATCAGCGGGAAGAAATCTTTTTTCTGTTTGCTTTCTTTCTCTCTGTTTTCAGGTGGAGCTCGAATGGCTGTGTCGCGTTATTTATAGAGATTTTTGCTTCTGTAGCTGGGTCTACGTTGCTAGAGTGTTCATGCCAATACAATGGGGCCACGTTTTCTTCTTTCTTGCTTTAACCCTCTGGCAATAACACGCCATTCATCCAATCAAAATTTTGACACGTTGATGATGAAAGCTTCGAGCATTGTCCCGAAAGTTCTCCATCTTTGAAGAAAATGATGGCGGGTTCGACGGTTTCAGGGGTAGTATGGGTATTAAGAGAAAAAATTAGGGCTCTTTGCAGATACGACAGCGTTTTCCCCGCTTCTTGCTTTCCCCTACTCTGTCTCCATTTTCCAGAAACTGCAATTTTTATCAGAGAGAATTACTATTTATTTTTTAAAAACTCACTACTTTATTTCAATTTTAAAATCATTCAAGTAACATTTTTATTTATTTTTTAAAGAAATAATAACATGAAAAATCTAAATTTGGTGATTTAATTTAAATCTTTAATTTTTGGCATTGTAGACTAAAATTTAAACGTTTTGATGATTTTATATAAATTTTAAAATCGTTTAACATATAATTTTAAATATTTATATTATTTAAATTTTTAACTAAAACTATAATATTTTTTTTCATTAAATGAATAAACAATTTAATTTTCAAAATATAAAAATATTTAAATTGAATAACTTTAAAATGTACCTATTAATAAATTTTTAAAAAATTTAAAGAGCTAATAATATTTCTTGCATTGTATTACAATCTACCGTACCAATGCTTCCATTTTTTTGTTCACAGTACAAAGTTGATGATCAGTTGGCCTTTATATAATAACCATTGTATTGTTGAGTTCCAAGCCATGATTCAAATTCGGATAATCTTTTCAAAATATATATTTACAATAATTATTATTATTATGAAAGAAAAATATATCTTTTACTGTTGAAATATATTTTAAAATTTTATTTTAATTATAAAACAGGCTCAGATGTTTATTATGAAAAATATTAATTCTTATTATAAAAAAATACTATTAGTTTCTAATGACCGTTCAATTTCTCCATCCTGGTCTGAAGGCAGACCCATGACGATAGGCCATTACTTGAAGGCGCTCAAGTCTTCCACATGAATCAGATCCAACCCGTTCAACCTTAAAACCGGGGTCCACCTAGATTTCTCAATCAGATCGATCCAACTTTTTCAGCCAATGATCAGATCTCCTCTGGGCTCAATTTTGATCTCCTCTATCAGCCCAGCCTGGAGGAAAGAAGATGGTCAGCCCGTCCGCCTGGTGGGTCCATCCGCATGCGTGCCGGAGAGAATTAAATGGACGTTACGCATGGAGCAGAGATCTGATATTCTCGTACATCCGTATTAACATGGCAGAGACAGATGGCCCAATGACGAGAAATTTGTTATACGTCACTAGCAGACAAAAGAAATTTGTTATACGTTACTAGCAGACAAAGGAGAGAAGCATTATTCTCTAAAACTAAACTTAGAAGAACCATTTGTAAATCCTATTTTCTGGATCTCAAATTATCACTCTCTAAATTATTAGAAAATTTATTAGCTTATCTTATAGTTTTTAAAGTTAATTAAAATATTTCACATCACTCATAAATACTATAATATAGTCCTTTTGTTAGCTTAATTTAACAGAAATTGTTTGTTAATTAAAAAAAAAAGGTAAAAAATGCTCTTTAAAAAATTATTTTCCCCCTTTCAACTATGTGCTAATTGTTTAATGGATTGGGGAGGATTTACAGATGTTTAACCCATTATCACAAATACTACAAATTTGATTTACAATCGAATTTTGATGGGAATAATAAAAATTTACGGATTGGGAAGGAAGTTTGTGTAAAAATTTTTTCTGAGTCACGTAGGAAAGAAAGGTTGAGACTTTCCATGAAAGATGCTAATCTGGTAAAGACTTATTTTATATTGAATATTTTTATTTTGATTCGTTATATAAATAACTAACTACTAATAGTTAATATCTATTATTTAACTGGCAGTGAAATTGTTAATCGCTACTAAAACCATTAATAACTATTTAAATCGCTAGTGTATCAAACCGAGCCTAAGTGAATTTAAATTAGAAGACTCAGAACAATAATTATGTAGTAATGTTATATCTCTCCAAACTCATCACCTAATTTCTTTATCTAGGCATAGTAAACATGAAAAGAATTAATGAAGATTTTCGTACCATAAAAATTTTATAATAGAAGTATAACATGGCTTTAAAAACTTAACATTCAAGACGAAACTGCTCACACCAAAAAGTTATAAAGAATCGATAATCGATTAGATCCGTTGGCAATAAAAGAATGGAGATTATAAAGCACATTAGTGACTCTCTCACGCCACTCAAAATTATAAGACCCAACAAGATACTACTACCGGCTATAATTTTTTACACTTTTTGTAACGATCCGAAAATCGAATCGCTACCGGCGCTAGGATCCAGATCGACTTAAGGTCGCCGGGACCCGTAGCAAGCCTGCTATACTCTCTGTGTACCTGTCAAATCCCATACATGCTCATAATCCTTTACAAAAACATAAATCTTAATCTTCTAGCGGATTCCGACATCCTGAATTCCACCGGAAAGTAGAATTCCGATACCGGACTCTAACCGGGTATTACACTTTTAATTGAACTTAACATCAAAAAAAAAAAAGAGATCTATGCATTCAATAACCTGCTAAAAATAATACAAAGCAGACATGTAAAACCATAAACATAAACAAACAACTTCAATAGACCTCTCAAAAATAGCACAATTGCAAGGAAGCAAATACAAACTTCATATACGTCCAAAAGAAAGGCTTTTCCCTATCCAGAGGAGCAAACAAAGTCTGACCATTGCAGCAGAAAGAAAGTTGAGTAGGTTGAAGAAAAAAATACCAAAAGAGAGAATTTTCTCTCACTAAAGAATGTAGAGAGTAAATATTAATTTTATGTTTACTGTTAAAAATTATTTTTGATATTTTAATATTAAAACTAGTATTTCTTTATTTTTAAGCGAAAAGCATTAAAAATATTATAATGTTATATCTTTAATATTTTAATTGCACAATAGTTCAATATCTTTACATTTTAATCATATATTTCAAATAAAATGTAGTCATATAATAGTTAAATGTTTTTATATTTTGTAATTTTAATGTTGAAAATATAATATAAATGTTTAATTATTAAAAATTGAAAACTATTATTTTAGTTTGTTTTGTAAAAAATGACCTAATTTATCATAAATCAAAAGATTTTGATGTGTAAGTTAAAATTTTAGTTTCTAATTGAACACCATTACAAAATTTAGAAATAAAATTCAAATAATTCGTTATTTGATATTTTTATTGTGAATTAATAGGCATATTGTCAGCTAAATTGATAAAAAACTAATTAAATTCCGTCGAAAATTTTAATTAATATCATTTGGTTAAAACGGTATAAAAGAAAAATTAAATTAAAATACGAATAGTCTTATTAAAATTTTTAAAAAATTAAAAAGTAAATTTTTAATAATTAAGAGAAACTATATATTATATATAATATCATGTAAATTTATGAAAATATTTAAAATATTTTGAAAAATAAAAAAAATTATGTTTGCCTAATCAATAACGTCATTAATTGTTATTACAAATCCTCCAACCAAAGCAACTCAAATCTTAGGAATTAATAAAAAAAAAAAAAAAAAATTCTAGCTCAAATCTGTAAGTCCCAGCTAGCTAACTGAATATAGACAAGCCAAAACTCTACATGAAAATTCAAAAAATAACAAAAAAAAAAAAAAGAAATATTACATTTTTAGTTGGTGGTTTGACGATGTTCTCCTATAACCACACCAAAATCTACCGAAAAGGAGCAAGAGGGTTTGGAGCGTTGGGGACTTTCAGGCTTCTAAGCTCTTTACAGACATGATCTAACATCCCCAGAAAGTCTCTAACAATCACAAATATACGAAGTGGGTTAGCTTCCTCTTTGCTCACATCTCCATGGAAATACTCTGTAATTTCTCTTACATGTAATAGAACTTTATGTTCATCTTGCTGCAATCCCTTCAGATTCCTTTCTGTATAATTTAAGAATGTTCTCATCGAATGCACAAAATTTCCTCTCTTTTCATCTGTCAACAAGTCCTTGAATATTAGATTTTTCAGTTTAGCCATTCCATCTGAAAGGTTTGATACTGAGCTTGCAAGAACATCAAGGTCTATTGTAGCTGTTTTCTTGACATTGTAGAGTTCTGTAGTTAGACCAGAAACAAGCTCTAGACCCATTCTTCTGTAATCTTCTTCACGTTCTTCAATGGTTTTGCTTTTGTTCTTCTGATTGATCCTTCCCATAATGCTATCTGATACTCGAATCCCTTCTGATCGAATTATTTCTTGGACTACAAAATGAAGTAAGGTGGTTTTGCCATCTGTGCCCTTCACATCAGAAAGCTTGAGGAGGGTATCTAGCTTGAATGCTCTAGCTCCTCCTCTAATTGTTCCAACGTTCATACGATTGCCTGTTTTGAGTACTGCTTCCAGTAACTTCAAGAAGAGCCTGCTTGATCTGAGTTCTTTGCAGGCCTCCTGATGAAAAAATAGAATGAGAGAGAGAGAGAGGTGCATAAGCTGTGCTGAAATACTGTGAAAAAATGGAAATTTAATATTTAGTCTGAAAACTTATTAGTTGGTCTCTTGATTGTTTAATCTGGCTTTTAAAATATTTGTTAAGCAGTCAACCGTTAACTATTGTACAAAAGTCTAAAGCACTAGTTAGTAGACTTCTACAGAAAAATGAATAAGCTTTTTCAAAATACAGAAACTAAAGTAAAATACTTAATGAATAAAACTAAGGGAGAAACTAATTTGTAAATTTTTTAATCGTCAGGGTTATTTTTCAAAACTAAGTAACCAACTATTAAGGATTAAATAATAAATTTCCCATGAAAATAAAGAACTAGTACGATTTTCATTTGATCAGTTACCTCCAGCATTAGGAAAGAGTTTCTCAGATGAATCACCTCATCTTCAAAAGTTTCTCTGTAAAGCATTGCTTCAACTCTAAGAAAGGCAAATGGTATTGTAAGAATTACTTTAAGGAACTTTTCTGCAGAACCCAATTCATTGATATCTCCTTTATGCTCTGCAAGCTTAGCCTCTTCTTCCTTGGTGGGTACCATCTTTGTCAGTGCCTCTAGTTGTTGCAAACACAAGCCATCCCCTGCTTTTCACAATGCAGACAATATTACTTTTTCAGGTTTGCTGCTCCTATTGATTGTAACTGGCTATAATCCTTCATAAAGTTTTGCTTTTAAGCTATATACCTCTTATTAGAGCTTCACATATTTGCTCAGGAGTCGCATTCAAGGCTTTTGAGAGTATGGTTAAATTCTGTAGTCTCTTTGGCTCTAGGACATGCTTGCTCGGAGAGGGGGTTTTGCTCTTTGCTTCATCATTCTTCATGTTGCCTTGTAAGTTGTATCCAAAAAGTGATTCAATCATCTCCTCATCTAACCTGTTTGTGAAATCACAGATTGGTGAACTCCAAGCAGGAGAACGGAAATATGTTACAAGTATAAGGGAGGACTTACTCGAACGAGCTTGATCTTAGCTTGTCCCACACCATACTGCGATCTGGTGCAGCTCTAACTTTGTCCCAATGAAGAGGCTTTAGTTTTGGCAGTTGAGCTCCATCTTTTCCATATTGTGCATATTGTGGAAGCTGAGATGGTGGAGGAGGTGGGCCTTTCGTGGAGCTACTATTTCCTTTTATAAATGGAGGTGGGCAGGGTGGAGGAGGTGGGCCTTTGTTGGAGCTACTATTTCCTCTTATACATGGAGGTGGACATGGTGGAGGAGGTGGACATTTAGAAGAACTACTATGAATAAGTGGAGGTGGAGGTGGAGGTGGAGGTGGACATGGTGGAGGAGGCGGGCCTTTGGCAGAGCTACTATTTTCTTGTAGAAATGTAGGTGGGCATGGTGGAGGAGGGATGCTCAATGGAGCTCGTGAATTCTGAGGAGATCTTTGGGGTGATGAAAGCAAGTCAATTGGAGGTGTCTGATCTGATCTTGAAGAAGAATCCGACTTCCTAGGAGATGATAAATCCGTGAAAGGAGAAGAACATGAAGCCTTATCTGTATTTCTGGTAGACCAGGAAGGTGTGCGCGAAGGAATGAAAGGCACACTTGGTGCAAAAGCAGGTGGAGGCAGAGGCGGAGGCAGAGGAGGGCATGAAGGTGAAAAATTCTCATCAGAATCTGACGGAGATGAAACTGTGAGATCTTCTGCTCTGAGAATTTCCGGAGATTGAGGAAATTTTTCTTCTAAATTCAAAGCAGGCTGTGAGCTGCATTCTGAAGTTGCTTGTGGAATATCTAAATTCTGGGGAGAAGTTAGAGGAGATGGTGATGCCTTGGTCACATTTGAAGGGAATATTTCTGACATGTCACTAAAACTATCAGCTGAAGCATTGGAAAGCCTGATATGAGATGAATGTGAATCAACAAAAGAATGAAAAGATTCATCATCCGAGGAATATTGGCCTTCAATGGTAATAACTTTATCCTCAGTGTAAGAATTCCCAATATCAGATTCAATCTTAAGAGATTCTACATCCTCATGAACAGACATAATTTCCCTTGTGGAAGAACTACTAGCATTATCAGACTCTGATTTTCTTATCACATCTTGGTTTGATTCCTTCCTCTCATGAAATGCACATTTTGTCATGTTATGATCTGGTGACGTATCTAATGCTTCAGGAATTTGTTTAAGACAAGTAGTATTATGTTGCTCTAAATCCCTTTCTAATGAATTGAGATACAAGAGATCAAGGCCAGGATTTAAGCTCACCTTTCTTGCTGACCTTTGCGAAAATATATACTTAGATTTACTGCTGGTTCTTGCCTTTTTCTTATACACGGACATCATTCTTGCAGATATTGTTTTGTTCTTTCTGAATTTTCCAGAGACCCAGACAAGCCCGAGGACACAGAGAATGAAGGCAGCTACTGCAGACACTAGAATTGCTGCTAGAATTCTTCTAAATCTGCCCTTATCTCTGTGCTTCACTAGAATCTTGTGCGCTGGTGCGATTGAATTTGAGTGATGTGACGGAGGATGGAAAGGAACTAGGATTGGCAACATTGAAGCAGGAGCTGGAGTCTCAGCTTCTATGGTGGGTGAAGGAGATGGCGCTGGTGAAACGAATTCATTTAGTGAGCTTCTTGTTTTGAAGCTTCTCAATCCAAGTAAAGCTCTGAATTTTTGCACTATAGTAGTTTCTTTTTCTTCACTTTTGTCCTCTCCAGAAACTTTCTCAATCTGCTTCTCATTACCATCTTCACTTCCCTCCATGAAATCCAACTTTTGTAGGCCATGAATTTTGAAGTACTCTGCTGCAACCAAAGAGGCATCAGCAATCAAAACGTGGGTACTTCGTAATGATAAGAACATGAAAATGGTTATAATGAGAAAAATGATATGGAGAATCTGAGAAGACGAGCCCATGTTCTTCAACCAGAAATCATCAAAGCATCAATATCTAACTTTCTGCTTATAAATCTGATTCATTTTTTCCAACTTTCTTTTTCAGAAAAAAGAAAAAAAGAACATTTATTTTTGGGAGGTGTAGGTACTGTGGAAGAAAGAACATGTATCTGAGTCTTTAATGCTACTCCAAGTAACCCCTGACCATGGCAGTTGGAGTTGTACTGGACCTTCATTACTTCACCATTCATGCACTCTTATCTCTTCTCACCCCCATAAATTTTCCTGCAAAACACTGTTAATGTGCACCACAATTTGTCTTCATGTCTCTGTCCATTAATTTTAATTTTTGATTCCCTCTATAATGTCTCTGTTACTTTCTAGATAAAGTGTTTGTTAGAGAGAAAGCTGGTGAGCTGATTCTTGTTTTTTAGCTGTTCAACCTTAATGTAACTTACCCTTTTCAGTCTGCTGAGTTTTTGAGACATTAGAAGCTAAACTTCTATGAACCAGACAAGGGAAAGGTTTCTAAAAGGGACCCACTTTGGTTGGACATGTCTACCCATCAAGAGGGTGTTAGTTGAAGTTTTCTCCAAACCCCATTATTGAATTGAGAGGAAGAGAAGTGGTCCATCACTTTCTCATGTGTGATCTTTCATTGAGGGCACAGAACAAACACATGGAAGATAGAAAACAAACTTGAATGATAAATTATAGGAAGATAAAAGAGATGTGTATTTAGATACTAAGATTATTAGCAGTCTCTTTCAAATCCCATGTTAATGGGTTTGCAGTTGCTAGTTGGTTATTGTTGCTTTCAGGTTCACAATACATAGTATCTGCAGTTTGGTAGGAGCAAAGTTGATTTTTAGAACACTTTTAGGAAGCAATTAGCCCTCTGCTGTCTCTTTACCTAACCCTGCAAAATAGAAAGCAGTAGCTTAGATTAACCATCTAGATCATCTGCATGCAATGGGGCTATTGGATTTATTATGAATTTACTCTCTATAAAAAATAAATAAAATATATTATTTATTTTTTAAATATATAATAAACCGAGTACATATAAAAAATTTTAAGTGCATACCTACAATAAAAGATTTGCCAGCGCAGCACCCAGATCATACATTAACTTGTTCCGTTTTGGAGTTGATGGATTGTTAAAGGAAGAACCATTAGATCAGGAAGCCTGCCCATAATGAATTTGCTGTATAAACATGAAAGAAATGGGCCCATGATCATAAGATGCATATTACACTATTGCATGGCTGTGATCAAAAGAAAAATCTCTGGCAGACCTCCTCAACTGAAACATGGGAATGAGACAACATAATGATCATCATCTTCTAAATAAATGAAAGATAGGAGAGACAGAAGGAAAAATCCTCTTGTCTCATAAAATTAATGTTTTCGTGCTTCCATCCTCTCTAGCTTCCACGCATGCAGAAGGTGAACTCACTTTCTCCATAACATTTTTCAGATTATTTAAGCTTTCTAAACTTCATATTCAGCGCGAAAAAAAATAATGTCTTTTATATGAGTTATAAATATTCTTTTTTTTAAATTAATTTTGAGATGAATTAAATTTAATTTAAATTTAATATAATATTAAAATCTTCCGTCCGATATTAAAATTTTCATTAATATATTATGTGCAGTAAAATTCTAAGCACGTGAGATGTGTGTTGAAATCAATTTGAAAAGAGTAATGTTGCCTTGAGGAGTTTAATAGGAATTCAAATATGATTCAATAATTTTTTTAATAACGCTGATGCTAAATGTCCAGCGGTCCATGCTGTACGTGCTACTCTCCGCTACCTAATCTGCGGCGGAGAGGCGTAGAGACATATCAAAGCTGCTGTTGTTTTCGTTGTTATCCAAACATGTAGAGACAGTCATTTCTAAATTCTAATGTTATCTTCCAAAGCCACCTTTGACACCTATCTAGCAAATTCTGTTTATTTTTCCATGGAATTATTCAATGTATTTGATGCTTATGCTCGTAATCTCATTAATAATTAGGTTTATACTACTCATTCATTTCCTCCCATATTTATTAGAGGACTTCAATTTAATGTTTTTTTAACCTTTTTATTTAAAATAAATTCATTAAAATATTCGATTTTAATCCGGTTTTTATTAAAATTCAATTTAATATATTTTCATTTCTTTTAATTAACTAAAAAATTTCAATTTCAATTTATTTAATCGAAAAAAAAAATTGAGTTAAATTTAAATTTAATTTAATCAAAAAATTTATTTATTAAATTTCTTTTAATTAAATGCTTACTCATCACCGGCTATTTAATTTCTTAATAGCGTTTGTGTTAATAGAATCGAAATATAATTGGGTTTGCTTCTCTACTCTCCATCACATCAAATTAGCTGGATTCTTCTCCGATGAGTCTGAATTTTACTGTGGATTCGAACGGGTGTTGATGAGCCAATTTTGCATAATGAGCTCTGATAAATTTTGGACTCGACTTTTCTAAAAGGGTTCCGTTATAATTTACGTATAAGTATTCAGACGGGCGTTGATGAGCCAATTTTGCATAATGGGCTCTAATAAATTTTGGACTCGACTTTTCTAGAAGGATTCTGTTATAATTTACGTGTCAGTAGTCTAGCGATCATCATATATGACTCGTGAAATTACATGACTCTTTTTGTTATAAATTAAATTACAGAGCATATCAAATCACACACATAATTTTTTGTAATTACTTTTTCATAAGGAATAGAGAATACAAGCAAGGATTAAAAGAATTTCCCAAATTGCCTATAAACGCGTATTTATAAGCTTGTTTCTATTTAATTATAGCGAAATTTAGGGAAAAAAAGTCCAAGAAAATTCACATGCAGGAAAAATATTCTTCACTGGTTTGGACACATTCTTCTTAAATTGTATTTTCTCCTGCAACTTAAAAAATATAAGAAAAGTTGGCAGGGTCAAAACTGAAATTAAAGAGACATTATGCCTTCAAATTTGACTGGTTTTGGCTAAATCAAGAGGCTGTAATGGCTGATTTTAAGAAACATCCTAAACATTCTCCCAAGTGGGCATTGCATTTTCCAAATCAAAATCCCAATTTGAGTTTGGTAATTTTAACTTTTTCTATTTGAAGTTGTCTCCTTCTTTTTGACATCTATTTGAAGCCTGGGCTTCTCTATAAATCCTTGATTAATTGGTAATTATTATGACACCTAATCATCATTATTAGACATTAATTATTTAATTTTTCTAAACCCACCGCCATGTCATAATCCTTACGAAATCCACTGCTCATGCAAGATTTATGAAAAAAAAATCAATAAATTACGGTATTGTCTTGAAATTTGACAAAAATTACAACTCACTTCGTGCTTTTTTTTAATAATAAATAATTTATTTTCAAAATTTTTTATTTTATTAATAAAATAGTTGTATTATTAAATTTACCATTAATCAACTATTAATTAAAATTTTAATTCAAATTAAAAAAAATTAAATTATTATAAAAAGCGAAATTCAAAAAATTAAATTATTATAATTTAATCATGAATTTTAATAAAATTATTATTTATTTAATGATAACATAATGAAATTTTAAGAGCCAAATAATTTCTTATTAAAACAGTAGAGACTGAACTGTATATTTTATTAAATCTAGAGATTATGCTTTAAATTATAAAAAAATAATAGTTTTATATAATTTTAAAAATAATTAATATAATAAAAATAATAAAATTTATTTAATTTTTCTAATATGCTTAATTAAAAGTTAAATAAATTATATTATTAAATTATTTTGCAAATTTTATTTTTTTAAATTTATGAATAAATAAATTACTATTAAAAAAAGTGAGACAAATTATTTGATACAAATGAGAGTGTATTTTTAAAAATTTTTTATTCTACTCCTATTGAAACTCAAATTTAATTTTAGAAAAAGTATTATTAGATCTTAAATTTTTAGAAAATTTATTATTTCATTAGTATTTAAAAATCAATATATTAAAATATTTATATACATTATAAAATTAAATTATTTATTCTTTTTATAAAAAAATATTACTCAACATATTTTCATAAAATAATAAAATAATATGAATTTTTAAATAAAAATAACTAAATAATATACTAAAACTGAGTTGTTTCATGAAAAATATTTTTTATATTTAAAATATTTTTAAAAAATAATTAATAAAATAATATATTTTTAAAAAATCTCTTTATTTTTTATAAAAAAAGTTATTATATTCTAAATGTGATCTTATCAATATCACTGTATATAAACTTATTAATAATTTTTATTTTTAAATTAAAAATAAAAAAGAAAATATTTTATTAAAAAATACATACTAAATTAAATAATATAAATATTTAAAGTAATTAACCGTTAAAATACAAGAGATTTGAATTAATAGATATGAGTGAGTGGATTCCTTAAAAATCCAGAACATAATATATAGTAATACAGCCTTTGATTTTTGTATGATTCGACTGCTTAGATCAGCTGCTGACTGGGCATATATGATTTGGATTTTTCCAAATTTCGTGCAATGTGGGCTATGCCAATTGCCATGATAGTTATCTTAGTTGAAGAAAGATGAGTATTATCCATGCATGGATTTGCCACGTCATTAAATCTTAATTAATTAAAATCCACTTAAAATAGTTTAATATATAATTTTATATTCTCTCTAATCATAACTTTGAAACACAAACAAGCTCTCATAATTATGGTAGAAGGTGGATTTACCACCAACTCTTAATGCTATAAGTGATATAAAAAAATTAATTTTAAGAAATATATTAAAATATTTATATAATTTTAAAAAATTTAAATTTTAATAATTTAAATCACATAAAATTTTTAATAAAATAATAAAATTATAATTATAATAAAATATTATTCATATCAAATATATATCAAATATGTTATTATATTGATAATTAATTCAATTATTTATTTAACATTTATACTGATTTATATATTAGAATTAATTTATAAATAGATACCGAATGAATATAATGCGAACAACATTATTAATTTTTTTTTATTTTCTTCTACATTTTTTGTTTGCTTTTATAATTATATGTTATGGTGAAGTTTTGGGTGTCACATCTAACGGTAAATATTTAATTGATTTGATTTAAAATTAAGTTGAATAAATTAAAAATTAAAAATTTAATATTTATAAAATTGAATTAATTTTAAATATAAATTAATTCGAATCGAGTCATTTTCAGTAGACTTTTTAATAGATTTTTTATTTTTTATATTTTATTTTTAATATTTTAAAATTTAATTGAAATATTTTAATTTTAATTATAATTTAATCTCTATATTATTAAAAATAATGTATTATTATTATTAATCGGATGAATTTAATTTTTTTAAAATTTTTAAAATTATAAAATTAAAATCGAATCAAATTAAAATAAATAAATAATTAAATTAAAATTTTAAATTAATTCAATTCGATTAATATGAAATACTGCTCAGAGTCGCATCCCTCCACATTTGTAAATAATCCAAAATTGTTATTATAATTGCAAAGAAGACTTTGTTTTCTTGTATTCTCGTTGATTAAAATGTTTTAGCTAGATCTTCTTTTTATCAGCCCGCATTTTTAGACTTCTTAATTTACTCTACTTGCTAAAAGGAACAAATCAATAATCACCCAACAAATTAATTCTCATGCTTTGTTCTTTCCCCTTTAATTATGCTATATTGGCATTCACCTATTTTCATTTTAGAAAAAAATATCAGTAAGATTTTAAAAAACTTACCAATTAAATTTTTTTATTAATTTTAATCATTTGTTGAAAAAAATATTTTAATATATATTTAAAAAAAAATAATTAATTAGTTTTTTATATTCTAATAAATAAATAATAATTTATTGTTATTAATTTAAGGTTGAGCTGACCCTAAATTTGAGAAGAAATTTTGTTGGTGTATGTTAAATGTGAAGGACGACTGGCACTATTGCTGTATTTGAAAAAACTGGATCAAAGGCAGAGTATGCCATGCAAGACCTAACCACTACACCTCAACTAACAATTGAAACTACGCGCCATTGCGCCCCCAGATTTCTTTCTTTTTGACTTCGTTTTCCTCTCTATCATACAATAAACCCACCACCACCACCCCAATACTCTATTTATAAATCTCTCTTCCCATTCCCCTTGAGCTTCTCAAAACTTCTTTCCAATTTTCTCTCTTCATCCCAATTTTCAGCTTCATCAACTACATCATTTTTCCAACCGCTTTTCAACCAAGGAAGCATTCTCCGGTGAGAGATTTGATTATTCTTGTCTTTTATATATTATTGAATTAATTGTAGATAAGAATTCAAAGTTTGAAATGCAAACTATCACCTAGAAGTCTTTTTATATTTAGATTACATTGCTTCATTAATTGGGATTTGCTAATTAACTTTGAGTGTTTTGTATGATACTCCATGGAAAATTCAATTTTTATTTTAGTCAATAGTTCTTATTTAGGGAAGGCACTATTGTGGCAACTCAAACTGTTCATAGAATGAACCCTTTAGAGAGGTCATGTGCATGCCCTTGTGTAGGACACAATCATTCAAAATATACTACTATATGAGAAATTCTCTGGAATTATCACCATCTTACAGAGAAAACAATCTCCATTGCAGGGTAACAAGCAGAATCTGAGGAAGAGTACTGTGTTTAGGAAGAAAAGAAGATGGAGATTCAAGAAAATCAACAGGAAACATGGTCGGAGACAGAAAGCAGAAGCAGCACCAGCAGCAGAAGAGCTGGCTTCAGCGGTCCATTAGCGACCAACAAAAGAAACAGTAGCAAGAAAAGTTCAAAATACAAAGAAGAAGAATACGTGGAGATCACACTTGACGTTCGCGATGACTCAGTTTCTGTTCAGAACATAAGGGGAGGAGATTCTGAGACGGCATTTCTAGCTAGTCAATTGGAGAGAAAAAATCATCCTTCACTTGGATCACAGCTCTCGCTTCGATTAAGACAAGTTTCACAGGAGCTCAAGAGAATCACTTCTTCGAATACGTTTGACAAGGTTGACAGGAGCAAGTCTGGAGCTGCTCGTGCCTTGAAAGGGCTGAAGTTCATGACCAAAAATGTGGGAACCGAAGGCTGGTCTGAAGTTGAAGCAAGGTTTGATAAATTAGCCGTTGACGGATTGCTTCCCAAGAACCGGTTTGGCCAATGCATAGGTACCTTAGTCATATATATTTTTAAGAAAAATTCTAAAAGGAAAGTAAAATGGGAGAAATTTTTGATAAATTTTTTGTTGAAATGTGTGATCAGGAATGAATGAATCGAGTGAATTTGCAAGTGAACTGTTTGATGCATTGGCTCGGAATAGAGGGATCACATCAGCTTCAATAAGCAAGGCTGTATTGCGTGAATTCTGGGAACAAATTACTGACCAGGGTTTTGATGCCAGGCTTCAAATCTTCTTTGGCATGTAAGGGTTTAAGTATTATTATTATTATTATTATTATGTTCTTCCCTGAATTTTGTTGAATAATCTATAATTCAATATTGTTTAAGACTTCTTTAAGGTTTAAATATATTTCTTTTTAATTTAGTTCTACTGAAATTTTGAAAAAAAAAATATTTAAAATTAAAAGGAGAAGATTTGAGGAATGAAATGCTTTTTTTTTTTTTTGTGGAGACACAAAATGACAAAATTTTGTCAAATGCAGGGTTGACAAAAATGCGGATGGAAGGATCACGGAAGAAGAGGTGAAAGAGGTGAGATTATTGAAAAATAAAAGGTCAAAATAAATGTTTTTTTTTTTTTTACGAAAAAAAATTTTGAAATTGCTTTTTTATCATTATTATTGTGAAATCTTTCCAAACCTTACATTTGCTTTTTTGGACTTTCAGATTATTGCTTTAAGTGCTTCAGCTAATAAGCTGTCAAAGATTCAAGAACGAGCCGAGGAGTATGCTGCTCTGATCATGGAAGAATTGGACCCAGACAATCTTGGATACATTGAGGTCCATATCCAAACACCCCCCCTTCTTTCTTGGGCTTCAACTTCCAAATTGGGTCACTATTGATTTAAAAAACAAACCCACTTGAAACCCATTAAAGATAAATTCAATTCATCTAACAATGTCTTTTTTTTTTCCAGCTTTACAACTTGGAAATGCTACTTCTCCAAGCTCCAAATCAATCCACAAACTTAGCAACAGACAGTCGAATCTTAAGCCAAGTACTAAGCCAAAGGCTTGTACCAACCAAAGATCACAACCCAATAAAGAGATGCTACAGGAAGGTAGCCTACTTCGTTGAGGACAATTGGAAGAGAATTTGGGTGATGGCCTTGTGGCTTGGAATCTGCGCAGGACTCTTCACTTGGAAATTCATTCAGTACAAGCACCGAGCAGTGTTCGATGTCATGGGCTACTGCGTTACCACCGCAAAGGGTGCAGCCGAAACCACTAAGTTCAACATGGCTTTGATTCTTTTACCTGTGTGTAGAAACACCATCACTTGGCTCAGAAGCAAAACCAAGTTAGGAGCCGTCGTCCCTTTCGATGATAATATCAACTTCCACAAGGTAGTTGCTTTTGGAATAGCAATTGGAGTTGGGCTGCATGCCGGTGCACATTTAACGTGCGACTTCCCTAGACTACTACATGCCACAGATGAAGAGTATGAACCAATGAAGCCATTCTTTGGCGATGACCGACCAAATAACTACTGGTGGTTCGTGAAAGGGACTGAGGGTTGGACTGGTGTGGTCATGGTGGTGCTCATGGCTATAGCCTATATATTAGCCCAGCCTTGGTTCCGCCGGAACAGGCTAAACCTCCCTACCACCCTGAAGAAGCTCACCGGATTCAATGCCTTCTGGTACTCACACCACTTGTTTGTTATCGTCTACGCCCTCTTCATCGTTCATGGCTACTATCTCTATCTTTCCAAGAAATGGTACAAGAAAACGGTAAGATCCATGATCAAGAACACAAAACTTATAGAATATATTCAAATTATTTTCAAGCTTTCTCTCTTGTTTAATATTTAAATTGTTTTGGCAATGAAATTTAGACGTGGATGTATCTCGCTATTCCAATGGGATTATATGCATGCGAACGTTTGATTCGTGCATTTAGATCGGGTTACAAATCAGTGAGGATTTTGAAGGTATGTGTATATAATTTTTGCTTGAATTTCTTATAATATTTAATTGAAATTTATTCAATTTGTCTAATGAAGAAGAAATTTTAATAAAAATCCAAAAAAAATTAGGTGGCAGTCTACCCTGGAAATGTACTGGCACTGCACATGTCCAAGCCTCAAGGATTTAGATACACTAGTGGGCAATACATCTTTGTGAATTGTTCAGCTGTTTCCCAATTTCAATGGTAAGTTAAATTCTTGTTAATTATACTACAAATAGACAAGAAATGTTAATTACAAGCATCCAAGAATTAATGGTGATCAAGGTTTTACGTTGTCTTAATTTCAGGCATCCATTTTCAATTACTTCTGCTCCTGGAGATGATTATTTGAGCATCCATATTCGCACCTTGGGTGACTGGACAGCACAGCTCAAAGCTGTTTTCTCCAAGGTAATACATACGTAGTTGAATCGTCAAGCTCAGAGTTCTCGAGCTTAAATCCTAGTGGAGTCAATTATACTAAAAAAAAATCAACAGACTAAACAGTTTCCTCAGCATCTGATAATTATATATATATGCTGCCTTTTGGTGTGTGATTATAGGTTTGCCAACCTGCATCAAGCAATCAAAGTGGCCTTCTAAGAGCTGATATAGCAAGCAGTGATAATAAGCCTAGGTATTTTCTTTCTCAGATTTTCCTTTCCAACTTTATTTTCCTTCAAAATCTTAAGTTGACATTAATAGCAGATTGCCAAAGCTCTTAATTGATGGACCTTATGGAGCACCAGCACAAGACTACAAGAATTATGATGTTCTTCTATTGGTTGGACTTGGAATTGGTGCCACACCTCTAATTAGCATAGTTAAGGATGTGCTTAACAACATTAAGCAGCAAAAGGAAATAGAAGAAGGGATGGTAGAGAGTGGCATTAAGGGTAACAAAAGAAAGCCTTTTGCTACTAAACGAGCTTATTTTTACTGGGTCACTCGCGAGCAAGGCTCGTTCGAGTGGTTTAGAGGTGTGATGAATGAAGTGGCTGATTATGATCAAGACAGAGTTATTGAGCTTCATAATTATTGTACAAGTGTTTATGAAGAAGGAGATGCTCGTTCTGCATTAATCGCTATGCTTCAATCTCTTCAACATGCTAAGAATGGCGTTGATGTTGTCTCTGAAACGCGTGTTAAGACGCATTTTGCTAGACCAAATTGGCGAAAAGTTTTTAAGCATGTAGCGGTTAACTATCCCAATCAAAAAGTTGGTAAGTTCATTATTTTAATAGGGTAATTTTTACTCACACCGAATTATTATACACTCGAAATACATAGAATTTCATGTGAGCCGTGCTATGTATTGGGTCAAGCTGCTGATTGCAGTACTTTTGTTGCAGGAGTGTTTTATTGTGGTGCACCTGGATTGACCGGAGAACTAAGAAGGCTAGCTCAAGACTTTTCCAGGAAAACTACTACCAAGTTTGATTTTCATAAAGAGAATTTCTAACAATTCTTTTAAAAAAATAAATATTTTTTGAAATGTAATTTAGTTTCTTTTTCTTTTATACTGCCCAAAAAAAAAGCTGTCATCAAAGTAAAAGAATTGTATTGGTTCTTGTTTATAGTGAGACTTGTTTTGAGAAACAAATTGCAATTAGAATAAAAAAAATGTAGCATTCAATTTTCAGCAATTATTCCTTAATTTTGTAATTAAACAATTTCATATTTAATTTAAGTATTCTTCAATAGTATTAATCGAATACTTAACCCTCTGTTACCAGAAATTCTTTCCTTTGCTAGCCAATAGATTTTTTAAGTGGAAATATCCCTGTACTAATTCTATAAACATTCATCTATAATTCAGTAAATTAAATAAATTAAGAAGCATTAATAAATAAATACCAAATTTTTTAATAGAATAAAAATTGAAAATCAATAAAATTATATATATTTTTTATTTTCTTCAATATTTAAAACCACTGAAACAATTTAATATGTTTTAAAAAACAAATGAGTAACTAATTAGTTTTATCATAATGTCGGACTAAAAAATATTTCCCTTATTTCTTTCATCAGTTCCCATCACCACCAGATTTACTATTGCCACCCCATCAAACACCAACCCTCGGGTCCTACTTCCTTTCCTTTCTCTCTCTCTTTGAGCCCTTCTCACTTCTTACCCTTTGCGTCTTCTTATTAAGGATTCCCTTGCTTCCCTCCCTCGTCGCTCTCTCTCTCTCTCTCTCTCTCTCTCTCTCTCTCTCTCTCTCTCTTCTCGTACGCTCATGAACCCACTTCCACCTCTTCCAATGGCGGCAGAAGGGAAGACTGAAGCCAAAGCTGAATCGCAACAGGAAGCTAATAAAGAAGTAGCAGTGGAGGAAAACCCAGAATCGCCTCTCAAGTACAAGGTAAATTAAAGCATGATGATGATCTATACCTCCACCAGAAAGAATTCATGTTTCTGGAAAATTTTCATTCTTTAAATATTTCTAACTTCATTGTCTACATCTCTTTAGACATTGGTCTTGAAAGTCTCCGTTCATTGTGAAGGCTGCAAAAGGAAAGTTAAAAAGATCCTAACAAATACTGACGGTACGTAACCAGTAAAACTTTACGTTCATCCATCATTTCTGGGTTTTATAGTTCTGTGTTCTTGCCAGAATTTCGAGGCTCTCTTTTTCATTCGTAAGAGTTTTTCTTTACTTGCAAGTTAAAATTTCTTCAAAGCTATCATTAGTTCTCTTCTCCGTTCTCAAACTTGTTTATTGATTATTAATCCCATCTGGGTTTTGTTCATTTTCACGCCTCCTTTGTCATTTTCGTTCATTTTTAGGCAAAATCTATGTCCCCTTAGTTGATTTTACGATATCTTGTTCTATTCTTGTTGAGCTTTTCCAGTATTTGTCAGGTGTTTACACCGCAGAAATTGATTTAAGACAACAAAAGGTCACAGTGCTGGGAAATGTAGATGCAGATACTTTGATCAAGAAACTGGTGAAGGCAGGGAAGCATGCAGAGCTATGGCCTGAAAAAGCTGACCAAAAGGAGAAAAAGAAAGGAAAATCAAAGAATAAGGAGAAAGAAAAAGAGAAAGAAAAACAAAGCGACCCAGAAAATGGTGATGAAGATGGTGAAAAAGAGAAAGAAACTGTGAAAACTGAAGAAATTCAAATTCAAGACCCTTCTAAACCCACTGAAAATGGAAGTAGTACTCATAAACCAGAGATGACTAATAACGTTGGCAAACCTAGCGAAGGCGGCACAACCAGTAAACCTGCCGCCGGTGGCCAAATGAAGGAGGTGACGATTGACGAAAAACCACCTGTGACCACACCAGCTGGTAGCCAGTCACCGCCACCGGTGACTGACAAGAAAGGCAGCAGTGAAAATGAAGGTGGTGGTGCTGAGAAAGGTGGAAGTGGAGGCAAAAAGAAGAAAAAGAATGGGCAAAAAGGGAATACTACCAACGTAGATGAGGGTGAACATTCTAGTGATGCACCCGCAGGCACTGGATCACCAAGTCAAGGTAATGGTCAAGGCCCCATTCACTATCCCATCAATCAAAGCCCTCCACATCACCACGTGTCTCACTACCCACCACATTACTATGCACCTCCACCAGTGTACGCCGCGCACTACAATACAGCGCATCCCAGTACTAGCTACGGTGCATCAATCTATCCCCCATCGTACTCATACGTGTACATGCATCCGGGGACGGCAAGCGAACCTCCAACGTCTGATTTGGACTCAGATCTATCACAGCCGTCGGATTCATTTGAGATTTTCAGCGATGAAAATCCAAATGCATGCTCAATCATGTGAAAAATTTGGAAACACATGGAGCTCATACTTGTTGTATGAGCCTAGGGTGGTAAATTTTGTAAAATATTAGATATGTGATAGTTAAATTTATAATAGGCAGAGGAGAATAAGAGGGGAAGTGAGGGTTTTGAGTGGCAGGTGATTTAGCTTTAGTTTGGTGTCTTTTTACTTCTTTTAAGGTTGGTGTTCAGAAGTTTATATTA
Organism: Manihot esculenta; assembly: GCF_001659605.2. NCBI lineage: Eukaryota > Viridiplantae > Streptophyta > Magnoliopsida > Malpighiales > Euphorbiaceae > Manihot > Manihot esculenta. The sequence continues at coordinate 35,769,912 of NC_035168.2, read as the reverse complement.
GTAGGGTCTCCTCTTGTCTCTTCTTGTTATTTACTCCTTATGTGTAAAGTAGATTTGGGATGTTGCTTATTAGATGGTGATTAATGATATATTGGCTTACTTTATGGGTTTTGGCATGTGTGTTTAATCCATTAAAATTAAAAAACCCTCTAATAATTTATTTAACGTGATTTTAAATTAATTAAAGTGAAATTCAAATATTGTATGGTTATAAAAAAAAAAAAAAAAAACATGTGGCAAATGTTTGGTAGCTGAAAATGGAGAGGAAAAATAAACTTTGGCCAAGAAACTTGTACAAACTCAAACCGTTGCCTGCCTGCTAAGTTTCAAGATAGTGCTTTGTGATTTTGTGTAGGTGGGTATGCTAATTGAGTTTGTAGGACCCTTAAATCTGTCTAACAAACTCTTTCTGATGTGTAAAGAAGATCTTGATTGAGTATTAGTTTATAATTACTAAGTGTTTACAAGGAGATTGAGGTGGCAAGTGGGAAAAAGATTGAATTGCAATGTGGAAAGCAGCTTCTGGGTTTTGTGTCCCTTTACAAACAAAAATCTAGTCCTTTGCTTTCTACATTAATTAAAGAAAAACAAAAAAAGATGCTAGCTGTTATACCCTAACCCTTGCTTTAGGAGTTGTTTGAGCGGAAAACTTTCTTTTCCGTAAACTCTGATTTTCTTCGAAAAATTATTATTTCATAATTTTTAAAAATATATTAAAATAACGTTTTAAAAAATTTACTATTTAATTTGTCATTATTTTTAGCCATTAAAATATTTTAATTTTTATTTTTCATAAAACCCACTTTTAAAAATCTTTTAAAATTTCAAATTAATTATAAATGAATATGTGGGAATTTATATACCACCTAAAAATTTTATTAAAATTATCACATTTTAACTTTATTTATATTTGCGGTCTGTGTGTTCTATCTCTGAAAAATTTAAAAAAAAAACACCTTAAAAGTTTGAAGTGTGTGAATTGTTTCTTCTTTTAAGATCTTTGCTTTATTTAATTTATTTGTACTATTGCATATGGCTCTTTCTTCTTTTTTGTACCTCTCTTCCTTATCTCTCTGAATTAGGGCAAGGATAAAAGAGGGAAAGAAATCATGCATAATGCATTTTCATAGTAAAGTCATAAGCAGAATGCTTTTCTATTTATTTTCTGTTTGACCTATATTGGACTGTTTTGGGACCAATCTCTGATTATTCTATTATAGTGCTGTTGGCCAAATCCATTTGAATCATACCCTAGATGACTATCTCCTCTAGTCATGATGTTAATTCTGTGGAATAATCAATGGTTCTGCTGATGAATATTATTTTTATTTTAATCACAGATATCTCAGTTCATTATCCTCAAATTAAGTCATGTTTAATTTGTTCAGACCACTGAAATATAAACTTCTTTAGATTAAAACTGAATCATGTTTCATTAATTATTTTTAATAATTATTAATTATTTTAATAGCAGATAATTATTTTATAATAATTAGTTAAATAAAAAATCATTTAATGGGTCCTACAAATTAGTATTTGATCAATACTATGGACTCCATTTTCTTCTCTCCATAGGGACAACTTTAATCATAAACACAGAAAATAAAAATAAAAGAAAAACTCTGAAACCACCAAAGCTGCCCTTTTATAATCTCATTCAATATCTAGAAAGCTCTTTCTTTGGGTTTTGATTCTCTTGGCCACTAGAAGGTCATTTGACATTCCAGGCTTATAAGAGAATCTCATGTTTTTTTTTTTATTCTTATTCTGGATTAATAACTGTCCTTTTGAACAAATTTTAAATTTTTTGTTTTAAATTTGGTCATGGAATATGATGTTATGAGATATAGAGAAAATAATTTTTCTAAAGTGTGTAAATTTAATCTGGAGATTTTTTTTTTTTTCTTCTTATTCTCTAATAACGTATAACCATCATTTCACTATAATGCCATAGGTCTCTGTCACGCAGAGTCATACATACGGGTTGTCTGCTCATCATTGTCAGACGGCTATTTAATTCTCTTTCGACACGCATGCTGATAGGGTCGCGACATAACTAGACCTGCTCTCCTATTTTTCATCACATCAAACGAACTAAACTTTCTTTTGGCAGGTCCAGGCTCTCAATCAATCCGGCCTACCTTAAGTGCAGATTGAATGAAGCGTTGATGGATTGGCCTGATTAGTGGACTCTAATGGATTTTAGACCTGTCTTTTTCTCTGTTTTAGCGCCACACACTAATACTATTATTATTATTTTTTTTTTTTAAAAAAATGCCTAGATATTGGAAGTGTAACTGTATTGGATTCTCCTATAATCAATGGAAAAAAAATGGTGTAGATGTTGGAATATAGAGATGGATGAAAATGAGTTTTGAAGAGAATGTTTATCCAAAATGAATGTAAATCTGATGTTAGGGTTGAGTCAGTAAACATGACTTGTGATTCTCTTTTGCATATTCCTCCTGTCCATCAGTTGCTAGGCAATTTCCTTTTATCAGAAAGGAAAGGAACTTCATCCATCTTCTTCCCCAAGCCACTCACAGTCAACTCCTGGTACCCTTGCTGAAATTTCTCTTCCTCTTCTTTATGGTTTATTAAGGGCGAAAATTTCAAATCATACTCTAAACATTTTATCAAATTTAAATAAATCTAATCTAATTTTATTGAATTAAATAAAATTATAAACTCTTATTAGAATATTATAATTAATTTTTCATTACATTTAAAATGTAGAAAGTAAGTGAAATTTCGAATTCGAATATTTTTAATTACTCATTATAAGATATTTAAGTTTATGTTAGAGAAAAAATTAAAAATTAAAAATTTTTAAAAATAAAAGAATAAAAATTATAAATAATTTTAATATTTGAAATTAAAAATAATATTTTTTATGTCATAATTTATTTGAATTTAAATGCATAGGATAAAAAGTTAAATTTAGACTTTATTAAATTAAAATTTGAGAAATTTAATAATTTTTTTCCCATTTATTAAGCTGTAATTGTGATTCAAGCTTTAAAGATTTTAGTGGGCAGAAGGTGAAATCGAATTGCGTGGCAAAGGAAATAAAGAAAATAAAAGGGAAAATAGAGTAATGATTATGAATGGTGGTGGCATAATTTACCCAGAAGATAATGAGGATAATCATGACAAGTACAATGATTAGCATCGCAAACGCATACCCATCTCTGAATAATTAACAACTCATTAGAGGCTTAAGTGGCTACCCTTAACTTTATTTCTTCTAAATAAATTATTATTTTTACCTAATATATTTATATATATATATATATATATTTATTTTTACCTAATATATTGCAGTTAAATTTTTACAGTTTCAATATTAAACAGTTGATTTTTAATTCATAATTTAGTAGAAAGTAATGAAAAAATAAAAATAAGGTTTAACATGTAGAGTTATCGGTAAAACTTTCATTTTTATGAATTAAAAACTCTTTTTGGTAGTCTAATATTTCATCAATCTCATAACACATCTCCGATTTTATTGTCAATGCTGTTTTACGCTAATAGGCCATGCGTACCACAATCTCATAAAAGCGACCCCACTTATATAGGTGATACCATCAAGTGTATATTGTAATTTACATATCATTCACAAGATATGAATATCATTGAGAGCTCAGTATGTGTAAACCGTAATTTATACACTATCCATAAGAAATTCAGCTCGTTCTCTTATCAATGCAGTATAACACTTCTCATACCATAAGAGGGATAACGATAAATAGTGCTAGCAGAATTAACAGATGACTTGTTATATCTAAATGAACTTTTTTCATGAGATCTCTAATCACAAAGGTTGGGTTCGCATCACTATTAATTTCATTTTGTTTAAATCACAATCCCCTCGATATTTTATTTATTAACTTTTTTCTTAAAACTTTAGTCAAATAATTGGTCAAATTCGCTTTGACTTCACATAATTAATGATATAATTTTATTTCTTAACAGTTGTATTACCATATTATGTCTTAGAAGAATATGTCTAATTTTGCTATTGAAAGTTTTATTTTTTACAATAGCTATTATAGTTTGACAATCACAGCCCTCAACATAATATTCGCTAAGACAATTCTTAATCACTCAGCTTTACTACTAGCTAATTCTAGAGTAATAAACTCTAACTACATATTGGTTTTAACAATAATAATTTGTCTAGTTGATTTCCAAGTAATTATAACAACATCTAAATTAAATATATAATTATTAGTGGATTTTATCTCATTTGAATCTAAATTTCAATTAACATCACTGCATTCTTCAAATGCAGTTGGACATCCATTAAATGCAGTGGATATAGAGAAAAGGGTTTTTGTATTATTTACTGAACGTATTACAGAAACTTATATAATACAAGTCTACAACTAACTAAATACAAGATAAGTATATAGCTATAACTCAAATACTTAAAAATAGATAAAACTGTTATAGTTAGTCTTTATCCTTAATACGCCCCCGCAAGATTGAGGCGCCATTGGAGACTCCAATCTTGGTTCTAAAGTAACAAAACTGAGTTCTTCCCAAAGCCTTTGTAAGCACATCAGCAACTTGATCTTTTGAACTTATGTGAAGAACCCTTAACTGTCCAGCATTAATTTTCTCGCGAACAAAATGGTAATCCAGTGCAAGATGCTTCATCCTAGTATGATAGATTGGATTGGCGCAGAAGTAAGTCGCACCAAGATTATCACAATGAAGGACTGGTGGTTGTGATATTGGTGCTCCCAAATCTTGTAATAAACTTTGAACCCAAAATACCTCTGCTGCAGCATTGGCTAAGGCTTTGTACTCAGCCTCTGTAGAAGATCGTGAGACAGTCTTTTGTCGACTAGATTTCCAAGAGATAATATTAGAACCAAGATATAGAACATAAGCAGTTGTAGACCGCCCATTATCAAGGGCACCACCCCAATCAGAATCAGAGAAGGCAGACAGAGTATGAGTAGAATTTCGATTGAGAAATAAGCCATAATGTATGGTTCCTTTGAGATATCGCAAAACACGTTTTAGTGCTTGAAGATGAGTTTGCGTCGGTGCATGCATAAACTGTGACAGCCGATTCACTGCAAAAGAAACATCAGGACGCGTAATTGCCAAATATTGAAGAGATCCAACAATTTGGCGATATACGGTGGAATCAGTCGAACTAGAACCATCATTTAAGATTAGCTTGTCTCCTGTAGACATAGGAGTATTCACCTCTTTAGCTCCAGCCATATCAAATCGCTCTAACAAATTAGCAATATGTCGATGTTGCGAAAGAAATAATCCTGCAGCTATAGAAATTACTTCAACCCCCAAAAAATGATTTAATATTCCCAAATCTTTGATAGAGAACTGAGCAGATAGCTTCTGTACACAGGTATTCAGAAAATGATTGTTATTATCTGTAAGTACAATATCATCAACATATACTAGAAAATATGCAGTAATCCCATTGGAGGAAAAAATAAACAAGGACGCATCAGCATTTGATTTGCGAAAACCAAGTTTGAGCAAAAAAGAAGTAAGTTCAAGATACCAAGCTCGTGGAGCCTGTTTCAAACCATAAAGAGACTTCTTCAGTTTGCAAACATAATCAGAAAACTCAGGTTGCACATATCCTGGAGGTTGCTGCATGTAGACATCTTCATAAAGTGTGCCATGTAAAAAGGCATTATTTACATCCAATTGCCTTAACTGCCATCCTTTAGAAATTGCAAGAGTAAGAACTACCCGAATTGTGACCGGTTTTGTAACCGGACTAAATGTATCAAAATAATCACGCCCAGGTTCCTGAAGAAATCCTTTGGCAACCAAACGGGCCTTGTACTTATCAATAGTACCATCCGGTTTACGCTTAATCCGAAACACCCATTTGCAACTAATAAGATGATGTTTGTCTCTCGGAACCAACTCCCAAGTTTTATTTTGCAAAAGAGCATTGTACTCTGAATCCATCGCCTGCCGTCAAAGTGAACTTGCCAGAGCTTGTTTAACTGTTCTTGGCTCGAGTGTATCCTGTAAAGGATATTTAGTTGTAAGATTAACAAAAGAAGAATTAAAATACTTTGAGTTAGGCTTCCTTTGTCGCTGCTGCCGTTGTACAGGAGCTGGAACTGAGTCTTGTGAAACAATCGGTAGTGGCAAATCTAAATCAGCAGTAAAAGATTCAGTCATCAAAGGTTCAACTTGTTGAGTCTCAGTACTAATTAATGGCATGGCAGATTGATTAGATTCTGCTGATAATGCTGTAATAGATTCTGAACCAGTACTCGAAACCAACAAATCAGAATCACTTGGAATAGAAATTGCCAATGGAACCGAAGCAACTACAGTTGGTGCAACAGGTGATGAATTTTGTTGTTGTGCCGAACCTGTACAAGAAGCATCTCGAAAATAATCTGTAAATTGATGAGAACTAGTGCAAGTTTCAGATGGAAAAATATGCTCAACAAATTGAACATGACGAGACAAATACAAACGATTAGCCTTTGGATCGTAACATTTGTATGCAGATTGAGTTGGAGAATATCCAAGAAAAATACAAGGCAATGAACGACACTGAAGTTTAGAATTATTATATGGCCTTAGCCATGGAAAACAAAGACAACCAAAAGATTTCAATCTCTTAAAACTATGAGACATACCAAACAATCTAGAGAAAGGTGTTTGAAACGAAATAGCGGATGAAGGCAACCGATTGAGCAAATAAACAGCAGCCTGGAAAGCATGAGACCAATAATTAGAAGGTAAAGACGAAAATTGTAACATAGCAAGACCTGTTTCAACTATTGAGCGATGACGACGTTCAGCAGTACCATTATGCTCTGGCGTATGTGGAGGTGTTGTATAATGTGAAATACCACAAGACAAAAAATGATGCTTAAGCTTTTGATACTCCCCACCATTATCAGTGAACACAGAAACAATTTTAGTGTGAAAATAATTTTCAACCAATTTTTGAAAGTGGATAAACAAATCATGAGTATCAAATTTCTTCTTCATGGGATATAGCCAAACATACTTAGAATAGTGATCAATAAATGTAACGTAATACTCATAGCCATCAATAGATTTTTGTGTAGGACCCCAAACATCGGAATAAACAAGTTGCAAAGGCTTATTACTAACAAGAGAATTCTCAGAAAACGGTAATTTATGACTCTTGCTCATAGAGCAGGAAGTACAATGAAAACTAGAAACATAGTTAGACATAGACTGAAGACCAATATTTCGAAGTACTAACAAAAAGACTTTATTGTTGGGATGACCAAGCTTGTGATGCCATTCAGAAAGCAAAGACAGACACCGAGTAGTAACATTCAGCTGAGGACGTTGAGAATTAACTCTAGAAAAACTTGCACAGTAGATATCATCAATGTTCTCTCCCCGTAGCAGAGACGCCCCCGTGTACAGATCCTTCACAACAAAATAAGATGGAAAAAATTCCACAGAAACATGATTAGTGCGACATAACTTAGCAATTGAAACCAAATTCTTGCGCAGATTAGGCACACATAACACATTAGGCAATGATAAATTCTTAGAGTAAGCAGGAATTTGCACAAAACCAGTATGTGATACAGCAAGCGTTTTACCATCACCAAGTTGTACTTCCTCAGGACCTCCATAGTCAGAATAGCTTTGCAAAGAAGCTGGATTCGACACAACATGATGAGAAGCTCCGCTATCAAACAACCATTGTTGTGGAGAAGAAGCAGCCATAGCAGAAGTAACATTAACTGCAGGTATCGGTGCTAAAGAATGAGAGGTATCAGTCTTCAAAGACATATTATTCTCCTTAAGAAAGCGAGCCAATTTGCGACATTCAGCAGTAGCATGCCCAGTATATTCACAAAATTGACATACCACATTAGGTCGATAAGAACCGCGACCTCGACCACCAGAGTAAGAACCACGACCACCACGTTGATTTCCAGAATAATTGTAGTTTTGTGGAGATCGATTATAATTGCCATTCTGATTTTGTGAACGCCCTCTAGAACGTTGAGTGTAATTGACAGTAGCAATCACTTGTGACGTAGCTGAAACAGTTGTGGAATCTTTTTCTTGTAAGGATCGTTCATGATCAGTAAGTTTTTCAAAGAGATCAGAAAAGGTTATTGGGGTTTCACGAACTTTTAACGCAGCAACTATGGGACTGTAATCATCTCCCAATCGCGTGATAATATAAACAATTAAATCATCATCACTCACCGGATTCTGGGTAAGAGCAAGCTCATCTGCAATAGCCCTCATCTCATTGAGAAAAACAGCAATCGGTTTGGTTCCCTTAGAGTTCTGTGCTAATTTAGTCTTTAAGGACAAAATTCTAGAACGAGAAACATTAGCAAAACTCTGGTGAAGCCGATCCCATGCTTCTTTGGCAGTATTGGCTGAAGAAATCAAGGGTTGAATAGTATCGGAACAACTTCCTAAAAGAGCACTGATCAAGATTTGATCTTGTCGATACCATAAGGCGAAAGCTGGGTTGGCTGTTTTGTCTTTTTCAGAAAGAAATTGTGATGGTGCAACCCGTGAACCATCAATAAAATCAAGTAAATCAAGACCAATTAAGGTTGATTGAATTTGTTTTCTCCAAACAGGAAAATTCTCCTGAGTAAGTTTAATAGGAAAATGCGTTGGAGCATTTAATTGAATAACAGTAATAGATGACGAAGCCATTGATTAAAATTTAAGAAAATTGGATCAGAAAACTCGTGAGAGCAGATTGCAGCTCTGATACCATATAGAGAAAAGGGTTTTTGTATTATTTACTGAACGTATTACAGAAACTTATATAATACAAGTCTACAACTAACTAAATACAAGATAAGTATATAGCTATAACTCAAATACTTAAAAATAGATAAAACTGTTATAGTTAGTCTTTATCCTTAATAGTGGAATATTCACTAATGGATTTTATCTCATTTGAATGTAAATTTCAATTAATATCATTGTATTCTTCAAATGCAGTGGGATATCTACTATATAAAATATTATGACTCAAGGTACCTCTCAAATAATTATTAAGTTTGATTAAAATAGTCCAACGACCATGATTAGATTTTGTGTAAATCTGCTCAATCTACATAGTATAAGTTATATAAGTATAAAAATTTTATTAAATGCAATAATCTTCTAATAATATGTGCATATCTAAATTGAGCAATAATATCTCTATTCTTCTTGGAGAATTAGTGTAATACCCGGCTAAACTCTAGCGTCAGAATTCCAACTTTTTGATGGAATCTCTGTTGGGATCAAGAATTTCGAAACTGAAATCTTTAGTTAGAAGGCTAAAATAAGATTTCTACAAAACGAATTTGATGCATTTGTAAACGTGTTTTTTTTTAAAAAAAAGAGAATTTTAAATCACCAAAGTTCGGCCGCCGAAGCCCTCATGTTTGGCTGCCGAACATGAGCTCGCAGACTCAACTATAAAAGGTCCCAATCCGATTTTTGAGAACGGTTTTCCTCTTTTCTTCAGCCAGAGGTGAGCCCGAGACCTTTTGACGATTTTTGCTTCAAGCTTCATAAAATCCTTTGTTAATCCGTGAGTTTATTGTTGTTTTGAAAAATCGAAGTCATCTTTTCAAATTTTAGTCTTTGAAGACCCTTCGAAGATAGATCGGTTGTCCTCCTCTCCAAGCTCTTGGTTGTTGTCACCATTGTATTTCCAAGAGATAAATTTTAATCTTTGCCATTATTCTGTTGCTGAGGTTTTTTAAAAAGAATTATAGGTGTTTTAATGATTTGTTCATGTATGCATGATTCTTTTAAAATGGTTTGAGATTTAAGTTCTACCTTTTAGATGATGGATGTTGCCTTGTGAGGTCAATGCATGATGAAGTCTAGGCTAAGTTTTAAGTGGTTCTAGTGTCTTAAGTTGTTTCTTGTTGCTGGAGAGCTGTTGCATATGAATTTCATCATATTTTAGTGGTTATGGTTTAAGGCAGAATCGAGTTCTGCTTTACTAGAAAATCCAAGTTCGATTGCCGAAACAAAATTCAGCTACCAAACTTGCCTATAAAGATAGCCTTTTGACCACTTGACTTATCAAACTTTCGGATCTGTGAGTAGACTTTATCTGAAAATATAATTTACCCGATTAAAAGAATTCAATCACTATATATGTAATTTTATCTTGAAAAATTCATATAATCTATTATAAGTTTAGCAAATGACTATACTATTTAAGTTTGTTAGGTTATTATATAATTCATTTGATAATTTTGATTTTTATATATAAAAATAATATAATATATTTTTTAAAATTCAATATCAAGTGTATTATCAAATTTTATTTTCTTGAAATAATAAAAACATCTGGTGATTTGAAGGAGAAATATCTGATATTTAAATCAGCATATTAAAATTTACCAAATCACTTCACATGAGCCGAGTCTAGTGGTAGAAGCTAAATGCTATTTAATCAAGATATCAAATTCAAAGTCTTATGGATGGAAAAAACCCTGCTGGGAGAGTTTATTATATTAACTCCAAGTATTACAATTTTTTTTCAAAAAAAAAAAAAATTTGACGAATTGGGTTTTTTTGGGCAGTTGCCTTAGTAGACCCTAATTTAGGAGTTAGGATGATTTTATTGGGTAATAATTAGAGATAAAAGTGTGGTAATATGGTGTGTGGGTAAGTGTTGTTGAGAAGGAGAGGTATGATGAAGATAAGATATTGTATCCAAATAAATTCAAAATATGAAAGATTTACATGCACCTCTACAAGAGACAGGCAGACATGAAAAAGGAAATCACAGTTAATAATTGAACACAAGACACCATCATTCTTGAAAAGGATCTGTCCAACCCCACCCCCACTGATTTTTATGCCCAAGCAAAACTTTTAGTTTTCCTTTTGAATTCCTGTTTAGATTAATTTTTTTGCAAAAAAAAAAATTCAAGTCACAATAATTAATTTACTTTCTCATTCCAAATTACCAGTAAAAAAAAAATTTTTTTTTTTTGAATGCAAAAGGAAATTAATATTTGTTATCTCTTTTTTGAGAATTATTTATTTTCGTGATCAAGCATAAATCATAATGACAAAATATTTATATTAAGGTTTAGGGAGCCTCGTAATGCCACATTGCGCATGGTTTAAGCCTTTTTGAAATAAGAATTTTTAAAGTAAGATTTTCATTTCACTTATTTAGTGGATCGAAAATGTTCTCTTCTAAAATTTTCCAAAATGGAGTATGGACCTTCGTAGGCGTATGCCCTTAATTTGGGTCGGTTTCACGCTAACACCAAGAGACTGAGCGCGAAATGGGCTTCTAGGATTTTGCAGCTCTCATCTGAATCTCAGTAGCAGGTTACAGCATAGGAATCCAGTCAAGTTCATGTTGAGCACAGGATTTAGGAACACTTGGGTGCTTTTTGGGACCAAAATTTTATTTTCACAGGACAAAATAACAAAAGAGACTTCAGCATTCGAATGAGATGTCATAGCTTGCAAAGCAGTAGCTTCAGGATACGTCGTTAATAGAATCTATAATGCTTTTGCCATTAGTGACAATTTAAAACCAGTGTAACGATGAAAAAACTGGGAATCTATATGAGAAACAGGAAAAAGAGGAGAAAACTCTATAAATGACTAGTATAGTTGTACTTTTTTCCCCCCAAGCAAATTCAATTATGTTTAGGCAAAACCAGACAGAAATGCATTAAAATACAGCTGAAAATACCAATTATGCCCCTTGAATTATACAAAAACTAAAAATACCGAATTTCATTTTTTGTATCTAAATTTATCCCAAAACTATCAATCAAATACCAAATAAAGCTATCATTTTCCAAGATTTGAAAATTTTGACCATCACTTATAAAAATTTGGAAGTAAACTCTACCTAATTGATTTGTCTTTATTTCAAGAGTATTTTTGAAAAAAAATAAAATAAAATTTGGTACTTTTTAGTATAAAGTTAAATAGCAAACTTAGCCTTTTTGCCATTGAAATACTAACATCATTGCTCAGTTTAACCTGCTGCCTCGATTTACATGCTATTCCTATTTGTTAACAGGAAAAATAGTTCTTGGTGAACAGCAAATAAGCTGAGACCTATAACAAATTGCAGTGCTGTGGATACAGAACTTAGACGTGCAACATAATATCATAGAAGATCACGCAACAAACAAGTTCGACATAAAAACAATGCTAAATCTTTGATATTAATCTGTCCTTCATATCAAATAACCAAAAAACGACCATATTAATGGAATGGAACAGCTAGGTAAATGCAGTTACTGTCCTTTGACTAACAATGTCTAAAACAAGAAAACAACATGCTCAAACTGGGACTATTGTTGGCGATGTTCAACCTTCTTCTTTTGCCAAAGTCTGTCCAGGGCACTGTCAGCATCACCCTGTGAAGTTGCATTACCAAAATCACCATGATCAGCAATACAAGTGTGGCATAGAACAAGAAAACACATTATCGAATTAGAAGGAGTAGGTGACTGCACCATAAGATAAAATTAACATTTAACAATGTTAAGTAGCATCAACCAACATAATATTCCATGGGATAAAAGGAAGGACAAACATAATGTCTTACAGCAAAAGATAGACCAAATATCGTGGCCTACAACTACAATCCAGATCATATCATCATAATTAAAGGGCAAGAATGTATCAACCTTAAGTGAAAGTAAGTGTTTGAAGATCCTGAGGAACAGGCGAAACAAAAAAAAAAACTATCAATAATCTGTGCAAATCCATTTCAAGAGCATGCCATAAGATAATACCAGCACCATATCTTGTATGACATGAGTACCTACTACCCATACAAGATGATTGATCAATATAATCCACCATTATCATTATTAGATTGCAACCCAAATTGTGTAACAAGGATAGATTTTGCAACAGACCTGAAAGCTATTTGCATAATCCAATGAAATCCATACCCACTAACATTAATTAAACCCTAGTGCAATTATGACTAAAGACGTAACAGCAAATCTATCCCACGCAAAAAAGGTTGAATTTTATGATAGCAACACCAATCAATACGAACAAATCCAAGCCTCACATCAACAATTTTAAAGGGATAAATGAAAAGCAAAAACAATAACCTGAGCTCGGACGAAACCAGAGAGAGCAAAAGTGGTAAATTGACCAGTGTAGTGGCCATTGGCATCCAAGTGCCCAATGTTAAGCTGGACAGAAGCGTGATCCTTGGAGGTGATGAGCCTGTTTGTTGCAGAGCTGCAAAGCCATATCAAAATTACTAAGTTTCCTCCTCGAACAAAACTAATCAGCGAGTCGAAATCAAAACTCGTAATAGCTTAGATTACCATTTCCTGGGGATGTAGAGATCCATATTCTGACCCTCTTCGTTCTGCATCTTGGTTGATTGGTTCGCTAACCGAAAAATCACTTGATTCAACAATCAACGCTTTCTATCAAAATGGGTTTAAACCATACACGGTAATTAAACAATTCTAATTGCATAAGATAGAAAATACCGGAAGAGGATGACGGCGAATAACAAGGGCTCAGCTCGAAAGATATAAAACAAGGTTAATCTTCTGCGGAATTATATAGTTGCCAAAACCCTAATGGGTAAATGACCTCCATATCCTTTTATAGTTAAGTATCTGTTTGGTTTAGGCTCCTGTTTTTTTTTTTTTTTCAAACCCCGTTTAGGCTGCTGGTAGCTATACAGCTACATACAAGATATATTTTACATCCGATCTATTTCTAAAAGTTTTTTTCTCATGTAATTTACATATATATATATATATATATATATATATTAGAGGCATTAACTAAAATAATTCAAATATTGTTATTAATTCACAATTATATTTTAACGTTTTAATATTCAACGATTAAATAATAATAGATATGATTTAAATAAAACTGTATTGTGATTAGTCAATCCTGCAATAAATAAAATATAAAATAATTGATGTTTATAGCAGCCACCCTGATACTCAAATCATTAAACTGAAGATAAATGACGAATATAAGAAATTTATTAGAATTTAAAAGTATTTATATTTTTGTCGCTTGTATTTCTTATAGTGTCCTTAAAATGCTTGTATGTGCTTAACATTTTTTTACACTTCTAGATAAGCTATTTCGCATTTTGCATTATTATTGGCCAATAATACCATTGTCTGAACGTTTTTCGGATGATCGTTCAAGCTCCTTAACAGCTTCCACAATCACCTTCATGAATATCTTTTATAATTTTTTGGCTTTCTTTTCCGGTTATACAATGCAGTTATGATTGAGTTAAGGACCTCATATACAACCAATCATCAATTAATACATATTTAAATGACTTTTTTATTATTTGTTTAACTGACAATTCATCGGCCGGCAGATCATCCCATGTAAAAAACTTGTACACGGGTATCATTCACGATTCTCCTTTAACTATATGGTGAAACTCGCAGTTGCCATGCCTATCTTTGATCCTCTCTATTAAGAAGCGAACATTTTTCTCGTATTTGACGAGATTTGTTTTTTTATTTTGAACTGTCTCTAGTACTAATTAATAATCAACTATGGGTTACTAAAAATAATAAATTTTTGTATACCTATTTGCTTAATGATTTTTAGAGCCGTTATCACGATATCGTACTCGGCTACATTATTGGTAGCGTTGAAACTGAGTTTTGCTGCATAGTGAAACTTTATCCCAGTTTGACTCTACAAGAGAATCCCAATTTCAGAATCCCGCTCCACAAGCTCCATCCGTCTAAACTTTTCATTCCTCATTGGTTGATTCAATAAATTCTAAAAGCTCTAATGATGAAGTCATTTCTGCAATAAAATCGGCTATTGTCTACGCTTTTATGGCCTTTTTTGGAATATACTTGATATTAAAAGCTGACAATATTATCGTCAATGTAGATAGTCATTCTCATAGCTCCGACTTATATAAAACATGTCTTGAGTTATATAGTATGTGACTCGAAATATGAATGTAACTTTGTGGCAAGTATTATGATTGACAATGCCAAGTTTTTTTGAGAGAAGATATTTCAATTCTGTCCCTTTTAAGACTTGGCCATGTAATAAATTGAGTTATGCTCTCATTTATTCTCACGAACAAGTACTGAACTTACTGTATCTTACGTCACATTCAAGTATAGAAACATTGTAGGAAGATTGGGTTTATAAGAGCGTTGTATGATGCTATCAATTAAGTGCTACCATTTAACACTGTTCACACACACATATATATATATATATATATATATATTTGTAATAATCGATAATATATATTTGAAATAAAAAAGTAAATAAATTATTTACAAGAAGAGAAGATAAATTCACAACCAAGTAAAAGATTATTTATAACCCATTCAAAGAAGAGAAAATAAATTCACAATCATATAAAAGACGATAAAAGCCTCTCTGCTCAGAACTTCACTAAAAAAAAGGAAAATTTGACTACATGAAATATAAAAACCAAATAAAAAAAACAAGAATCTTTTCTATAACGCTTTGTAAGCTATCACAAATATTCTCTAAATGCAGAGTAATCATATAACTAATATGTATGTCATGTTCACTCTCCTATCTCCCTTTTTATACATTTGATTTTAATAATAAAAAAAAATACTCCTCTCATTTTATAATTTTTATTCACTTTTTTTAAATATTATAAGAAGATAATTTTTTTGTTAATTTTTTAATTATATTCATATTAAATATATTAAATTTTGTTAAATATTAAAAAATATTTTAAAAGAATTATTAAAAATAAAATAAAATAAAATAGAATTATAACTGTCGATTTATATATTATTATAATTTAAAAAAAATAAATAATAATTTTAAAATAATTAAAAAAATATAAATAAAAATTACAATATGGAGAGAGTATATTTTTAAATATTACTGCCACATTTTCATTTTTCACAAAGGTATTGTAGCCCGTTGGAATGATTTGCTATGCAGGTACAAAAAAATAAATGTTACTCTCATACTAATGAAAGTGGATATTAAATTTTACTTTTCTCAATTTTTTCAATATGACATCAGTCTTTTGAAAAACCAAAAAAATGCCTAAACAATCACTGTCCCGTAGTTTTTCTTCTTTTTTGTCATAACACTGTCCCGTAGTTCGTAGCATCACAAAAGAGCAACATTTTAAGGAAAAGCGCGAGACGCTGAGGCCTCGGAAAAATACTTTTCGGCTTCCCGCCAACTCGATCGACAGTATTTTCTATCCTTTGTAGCTGCAGTAGAGAGAGAGAGAGACTGAGAAAGAGAGAGAGAAAGCGAAATGGAGTTTTGTCTCAGCGGAAACGCGCTCAGGACCTTTGGGCGGTCCATCACTTGCCTCGCGCGTATCGGAAACGAGCTCGCCATGCAAGCCTCTCCTTCTCAGGTACACCTTCTTGTCACTTCAATTTCAGTCGGAATTCGTGCTACAGTTTAGGGTTTTGAAAAAGCATAGAATTGGATTTCCGCTGAGGAACGCCTGTTCTTTTACTTTCTGTTTTTCCTTCAATTCGATTTTAATATCACGAGGAAATATGCGAAGAAATTGTGTGAGCGAATCATTTTTGTCAGATGTAACTGGTTATTGATACTTTTCCCCAAAAAAGGATCATTTGGTTATACAGGATTAAGCGGCGGAACCAGAAATTGTTGTAGGAGGGAAGATTTATAAAATTTTTTCTATTTACGAAAATGAGTGGGTGAGAACCCGTTTCTCAAGAAATATGTATCAAGAACTTCGCTCATGATGTTAACTTACTAATTTTGCTAACTTAAAATTTTATTAGTCCACAACTCTAACATACATTTATAACAAAAATGATTACCGAAGATTTAATAAACACGTTGTCTGTAATGCCTAATTTTGAAAAATTCAAAAGAACTGAATTCCTTTTTAAAAATTTTTGTGTTTGGCAATAAGAATTCAATTCACTTGAATTTTTTTGTGAGAATTATTTTTGAATTAAAAGTAAATCTTAGAAAGAATTATTAGAATTTTGTAAGAAATGATTTCACTTAATTAACTCTTGGTAATCCTTTTTATTTTCCTTTTCTTTTATCCATTGTTATTTTTGTTTTAATTTTAAATTTCTTTTTTATTTTTTTAATTAATAATAGTTCTTTATAAAAATTAATTTAATTTAATATCGACTATTAAATGATTAATATTAAAAAATTTATTATATTATTTTGTTAATTTTAAAAAATAATTTTTATATTTTTAATGGTAGAAATTATGTAAAATTTAGATTTTGAATGATATAAAAATATTAATAATGATTTTTCAATGAATGTGATAAAAATGATTCTTATTTGTAAGAATGAATGTTTATGTTTAGTTTAAAAATAATAAAAATATGAATAAATTAAATCAATTTGAATTTATTATTAATTTGTCTAATATAAAATTGAAAACTATTACATTTAAATTGATTCCAAAGTCCAAACAAATGAATTCTCTCTTGATTAGAAATGAATAAAATTCTATTATTAGAATTCAATTCTTTTCTTAGAAGAAATGTATATCAAACAAGAGCAAAAGGTTTAATAAATTCAGAATGTACACATGCAGAGAATAAAATAAGAAGGATAAAGTAGAGAATAGTAATAGAGAATGGATGAGAAAGAAAGTTGAACAATGGTAGAGAGGAAGTTGATTAATGTTAGATAGAAAGTCACGACAAATCTATGGCAACATTAAAATTCTCCTCAAATTCTATGCTAATTGTGACTTGAGCCTTTAGATCATGAGCTTTTTTAATAGTATATAGATACAAGCATAAGCAATTTAAGTTTTCAAAAATGCATATATAAGCATAAATAATTATTATTTGTTATTTTGATGAGATGAAATGCTTGTTTTAATTACGAGATGAAATTATGAAATAGATCAAAATAAAATTACAATGAACAATTACACTTGAATGTTAAAAAAAAAAAAAAAAACTTAAGCTGGCTGGCCAGGGGGCACCTTGAGTGTTAGATTAAAATTTTAATTATTGTTATTATTTTACAAAATTTTCAGCTCACACTTCACACCATTAATTCATCGCGCTCGGCCTATCAATCTATCACATTCAAGTCCAGCTTCTTTGATATGTATACAATTTCCGGTACACAAGTCCAATGCAGCTTGCTCTTAAAGGTAATATCATCATCTTTCCTACTTATCTCTTTTAATGATAGAATCAATAGGACTTTATAGTATTTCATCCTTGCTAACTTGGTGCCTTCAGGCCATTTGTTCTGTTCTTAGGACTCCTATTCAAACTATTAATCAGCTCAATGTACGGTTGCCTGATCCTGATTCATCAAAAGTGCAATGGACTTTGGAGTGCCACAGTGGTAATGTGTGTGTTTGTGCATGTGGCTGATGAGCCTCTTTCATCCCCTTCCATTTGGTTTGTTATAATTATCATCAATTTTTACTTGGTAAATAGATTCAATAAGAATCTAAATCCTGTAGGTGGAGTTGAGAAAGTGGAGGTTAATGATGTTCATTGCTAATGCTACTGCAAAGCTACAAGCAATTGCGAGAGGAAAAACATCTTTGATTTGTTGTGGCATCACCTCTTGGTTGTGTGGATTGAAATCATGAATCAATATGTTGAATTGATGTGATAAAAATTAGTGAAACAATGTTCTCAAAATGTTTTCTTGGAAGCATGGGGAAGGGAAAAGATTTATGCCTTCCTCCCTCCAAAGGCCACTTCCAGCTGTTCCTTTCAATTTTTGGCAACTTCGAACCACTACTAAACATGTTATAGCTACTAATCCTAATATTAGAACTGTACTAAGTGAAACTAATATAGAGGTACTCTGCATGGATAATAGTGAAGTACTTTTGAGACTTTTGTGTTTTATAATTCCATTTGAACTCTATACATTATATCTTGTAACAAAACAAGGAACAACTGGACATATTGTGTGTCTTTTCTATTGAACAATAGCAAGTGTGTTTATATACAGATTCCAAGATCTTGTTAAGGCAACTCCTAAGAATACTTTATCAATCCATTAGTATCAATTAGTCTATGATTATGTAATCTCCTTTAATTATGTACATATTATGTTCACACTCTAACACTCCCCCTCAAATTGGAGTATAGATGTTTATCATGCCCAACTTGTTAGAAAGATATTTTATTCGAAGCCCATTTAATGCTTTGGTGAGTAGATCATCGTTTATTCTTCTGTTTTCCCATAACTGGTGGAAATTAAATTGAATCTTCTCACGGATGAAATGACAATCAACTTCAATATACTTAGTTCGTTCGTGGTATACTTGTGGCATCACCTCTTGGTTGTATGGATTGAAATCATGAATCAATATGTTGAATTGATGTGATAAAAATTAGTGAAACAATGTTCTCAAAATGTTTTCTTGGAAGCGTGGGGAAGGGGAAAGATTTATGCCTTCCTCCCTCCAGAGGCCACTTCCGATTGTTCCTTTCAATTTTTGGCAACTTCGAACCACTACTACACATGTTATAGCTACTAATCCTAATATTAGAACTGTACTACAGTGAAACTAATATAGAGGTACTCTGCATAGATAATAGTGAAGTACTTTTGAGACTTTAGTGGTTTATAATTCCATTTGAACTCTATACATTATATATTGTAACAAAACAATGAACAATTGGACAATATTGTGTGTCTTTTCTATTGAACAATAGCAAGTGTGCTTATATACAGATTCTAAGATCTTGTTAAGGCAACTCCTAAGAATACTTTATTAATCAATTAGTCTATGATTATGTAATCTCTTTTAATTATGTACATATTATGTCCATACTCTAAAACTCCCCCTCAAATTGGAGTATAGATATTTATCATACCCAACTTGTTAGAAAGATATTCTATTCGAAGCCCATTTAATGCTTTGGTGAGTAGATCATCGGTTATTCTTCTGTCTTCCCATAACTGGTGGAAATTAAATTGAATCTTCTCAGGAATGAAATGACAATCAACTTCAATATACTTAGTTCGTTAGTGGTATACTGGATTGGAAGCAATGTGAAGAGCAACCTGATTATCACGCCAAAGTTTTGTGGGTAACGCAACATCCAAACAAACTTCTTTCAGCATATGATTTATCCATAAAATCTTACAAGTGGATTGAGCCATAGCCTTGTATTTTGACTCGGCACTGGATTTGGATACTACATTTTGCTTTTTATTCTTCCAAGACATTAGATTTCTTCCAATAAACACAGAGTAGCCTGTAGTCGATCTTGTATCATTTTTGGATCCCGCCTAATTAGCATTCGAAAAACACTCAACTGCTGCAGTATGCCCATGATCAGTGTAGAGTGTACCGAGTCTTGGGTCCCTTTTAGATAACATAGAATTCGTTATAGAGCGGTCCAATGTTTCACCGTAGGAGCAGACATGAATTGACTTACAGCGCTTACTGTAAAAGTAATATCTGAACGAGTCATCACCACAAAGTAATTCATTTTTTCAACCAACTTCTTGTATCTCTCTGGATCATCATAAGGGTCTCTGTCATCATTTGTGAGACATATATTAGGAATTGTTGGTGTGCTACAAGGTTTAGCTTGCAACTTCTTAGTTTTTTCAAGTAAGTCAAGGATATACTTCATTTGAGACAGAAAAATTGCCTTTTTATTTAAGATTTCGACTCCCAAGAAATACATAACTCAACCCAAGTCTTTGTTATGAAAACATAACAAGTGCTATAAAAAAGACATGGTTTTAGAGGAAATAATAGCTTATTAGGAAAGAGGACATTATAAGGAATATTATCGTTGAGTACTGTGGAGGGCATGCGATTAATGAGGAAGCATGCAGTAGAGACAGTATCAACCCAAAATTGTTTAGAAACTTGCATTTGAAACAACAGAGCTCGAGCAGTCTCAAGGAGATGTCGATTCTTCCTTTCAGCTACCCTATTTTGAGCGGGTGTATCAATATATGATGATTGGTGAAGAATATCATGTTGAGTTATATAAGTCTAGAATGATTCTAACATATATTCTTTAGTATTATTATTTCCCAAAATTTGCACAAAAATTTTAAATTGAGTATTGATTTTAGCACAAAGGTAGAGAAATGAGAAAACACTTTCGCGTGATGCTTCATAAAATAAATCCAAGGCATTCTTCCTTTCAGCTACCCTATTTTGAGCGGGTGTATCAATACATGATGATTGGTGAAGAATATCATGTTGAGTCATATAAGTCTGGAATGATTCTAACATATATTCTTTAGTATTATTATTTCACAAAATTTGCACAAAAACTTTAAATTGAGTCTTGATTTTAGCACAAAGGTAGAGAAATGAGAAAACACTTTCGCGTGATGCTTCATAAAATAAATCCAAGGCATTCTAGAGAAATCATCCACAAAAGTGATAAAATATCTGAATCCAGTATTAGATCCAACCGGACATAGTCTCCAAACATTCTAATGAACTAATTCAACAGGAGACTTCGCTCGTTTATTGACTTTAGGACTTAAAAAGATGATGTTTGGCGAAATGACATAACTCACGCTCCGGTGAGGATACCTCATGAAATTGAGGACATAGCTTCTTCAAAACCGGTAAAGAAGGATGTCCCAATCGATAATGTGCTTCAAATGGAGACACGACACTAGAGCAGACAACAGGCTGAGGCACCCATGCATTCAAAATGTAGAGACCCTAGAGACATATACTTTACCAATAATCTGCTTCGTCACAAGATTTTAAATGAGACAATGATCAGGAAAAAAAGGAGACATAACAATTTAGGTCTTTAGTAAGTTTACTCATAGAAATTAAATTAAAAGCAAGATTAGGTAAACTTAGCATAAATGATAAGGTAATAAAAGAAGTAGGTTTAACAGTCCCAAACCCTTCAACATTATAGGTTGACCCATCAGCTATGATAACATGAAATTGTGTTTTATGAGATCAAAAGCTAGCGAAAATATAAGGATTACTTGTCATGTGATTTGTGGCACCAAAATCAATTGTCCATTCGTGTGAAGAGGAGATAAGACAAATTTTACCTGTCTCAACAATAGTAGCTACAGGATTAGACTTACTACTTGTATCCATATTAAGATTCACAATAAGAAGAGTACCACACAAAGGATCAAATGTTCAGACCAAACAAGGCACAACACCTGCATTCGAATAGGAACAAAAAAATATAGATCCAAACAAGGCCTCCAAACAATAGCCAGCACAATACCAAAAACAGAACAAAAAGGTATTGTACTACTCGAAAGAAAGATCCTGTAATCAACAAAGCCCGATGACAGAAAAGGTACTGGAAGATGGTTGGAAATGTCGAGGTGATGCCGGAGATGAAACAGGAGGTCCAACGAACGTCCCACTCGCCTCCACTTGCCGGCGTGTGAAATCTCAATGAACGGCGCGTGAGACCCACTCGCTTGCCGCCTGGTCACTGGTCTTTGAGGATCGATAGAAAATCCTCTTATGCTTCTTCCTAGGGTGGTGGTGAGACGAGATATTCATCGGAAGAGGTGATTCAAACAAAACAACTTCCTTCTCTAAGGAGATCCAGAAAAAAAAAATTTCTAGAACAAATCCGAAAAACCCAAAGCCAGATAAGCCAAGAGGCTCTGATTCCATGTAACAAAATAAGGAACAATTGGACAATATTGTGTATCTTTTCTATTGAAGTAAGTGTGTTTATATACAAATTACAAGATCTTAAAGTTAAGGTAACTTCTAAGAATCCTCTATCAATCAATTAGTTTATGATTATATAATCTCTTTTAATTATGTACAAATTATGTTCACACTTTAACATATATATGTATGTTTGTCTATAACTATATATACAATTTTTTTGTTGATTCATAGCTGTTTGCTCTGGGCATTTCTCTTGAATGACTTGGTTAAAATTTATAAACATAATCTACTGGATCTTAAGCAATTCATTTGTCATTATCACATCTAGCAACACTTATAATGTTGATTGTGTCACACAGCTCTCCTGGTCAAATATTCTACTTATGTTATATATGCTTGAATCCCCCAAGGTTATAAACAAATTCACAATTTAAATCTTGCAGGGATGAGAAAAGCCTATTCAATTACTTGCAATGTTGAGCCCGACATACAACATTTATCTCTTGATAGAAGAAAATTTCCAAGCAGCTTTGTGGTGAGGCCTCGAGATCTCAACAGACTGCTAGCCAATTTTCAATCATCACTCCAGGAGATCACTGTCATTGCAACAGAACCTGCTTCCATACCTACTGATGCTGCAAGTGAAATTGGCGGAAAAGCTGTTGAACTAAGAAGTTATATAGACCCTACAAAAGGTGAGTAAGAGCAAGATTATGGTAGTGTTCCTAATGTGTTACAACTTCCATATTTACAGTTAATGTTTCACTGCAGATAATGACTCTGCACTACATACTCAGCTGTGGATAGATCCTGCTGAAGAATTTGTTCAGTATTCTCACACAGGAGACCCTGTGGATGTGACATTTGGTGTGAAGGAATTGAAGGTACAGATGGAGGCCTGGAATGAGATTATTTTGATTTTCCATTATAATTAGCTTGTAAACTCAACTCAACAAAGCTTTGGCTGAACTGATGAGTCTTGTTTAATTCCACATGGAGAATAAATCTACCTAAGCAGTAAGCATTGTTGTTATCTTTTCAATGTTTGTTCTATTCTTTGCTGGTATGCTTATATACAGTAGTTTAGCCAATTAGTTAACATAGTTTCATTTAGGAACAATAAATCTACCTAAGCATTGTTGTTATCTTTTCAATGTTTGTTCTATTCTTTGCTGGTATGCTTATATACTGTAGTTTAGTCAATTAGTTAATATATTTCATTTAGGAACATGTCTTTTTTTGTGTTCTTTTTTTCTTCTTTTAAATTACAGGCATTCCTAGCTTTCTGTGAGGGCTGTGAAGTGGACATTCATCTATATTTTGAAAAAGCTGGAGAGTAAGATGCTTCTTTTCCTTCATTTCTGTGATTCTGTCCCAATTTGCCTTCTCCCTGACAATTTAATCATATTGCAGAGTTTTCTTTAATCACTTTCTTCCAGTCAGCATGCAGATGCAGGCTGTATATGACAAGTTGATCATTTTGCAGAGTTTCTTGTTAATCACTTGCTTCCAGCCAGCACACAGGCTGTACATATATAATCCATGAACATGGGCTCCAGAATTTGCTATCTAATTAGCAATAGTAGACACTGAGTTTAAAGAAATACATTTCTGTTGGATGCAGTTCATAGAACACCAGGCTGGTGGTGTTTCTGAAATATATGGGCATATGACGATTTACCTGCTTTATGTGACACTGCCAACATTCCTGAAGGAAAATAAAAATCCAATGCACTGCATAGTAATATGCACCCATGCATTTGCGTCACATCAAATAATGAGTGGTGACCAATGCATCTAGTTTCATATTTGCTTGTTTTGTGAACATGGGAAATAATCTAGCTGCCTATCTCTGCACAATTTTGCTGATTGGCTAGTTTCATATTTGAATTGATTGATCCATCAAGGACCTTTACTTGATGGCCAATCAAGAATGAGAGGAACTTGCAATCATCCTGCTTTGAAAAATCAAAAGTAGCAGTGTCCTTCCGCTTTTCATCTTTCATATTTGCAAATCTGCCGCCATGACAAGGAGATTGTAATTGTTTATGTACCTTGTGCTTGTGGTCATTTTCTTAAAAGACAATGATAATGTGGAATGAAAATGGGAACATGTATCATTCATCACACTTGTCCTCATCATCTATTTGCTCATTCTATTTGAGATAAAGTATTGGCTTGTCTAAAACATGATGATCTTGGAAACTACCCATACTGAAACAGGCCTATTTTAATGGCGCCAAAATTTGGTTTAGATGATGGATCCAGTTCAAATTTTGATGCTACACTTGTACTAGCTACCATGCTCATATCACAGCTCCGTGAAGGCAATTCCTCAGAACCTCCACAAGGGGCTACCACTACACATGTTCAGGCTGTGTGTGGGACTGGGTCGCAGCCACAAGCAAGGTGTAGAGCAAATGCTTCTGAGCATCCTTCTGATCACACCAGAATTTGGTCTGAACTTTCAGGTAATCAAAGTTTCATGTATTTAATCATATGCACCAAATCATATATAATTATATACTTTGTTTTGATGCAGGAAGTGCAGCAAGAAGTGGTAGTGGTACTGATGAAAGACAGGCTCAAGGACAAAGAAACTTGAATGCTACTGAACAGAGGGAAATACAAAGGATTAGCATGATGCAAATATCAAAAGATGCATCTGCTCAAGTAAATGAGCCTGCAGGTCCAAGGTTGTATACCAATTTTATTGTTTAGTATGTTGTCTTTTCAGTAATTATGGATCTTAATAAAATTCTTTTGCTAATATACATATACGTGAGCATGCTATGTGGTTCCATATCTTATGTGGAAAGGTCTCAAGGTTAACTGGGGAGGGTAAAGATATGATGATTACTTTTTATTCGCATATTTATGGTTGAGCCTCTTAATTCTGAGCAGTTAATGTTTTGGATGGCAAGATAAGGCTCTAGATATAGAGACTTCAATGTGCGGTTTAAAATAGGAAAACTACAACTAAATAGCTTTATCCAGCATGATAGATCTGCCGCTCATAAACAATGCGGAAAGGATCACAAGGAAAGAGATAGGATAATAAAAGGAGGGGGAAAAATAATGCACTCAGTTATGTTGGTTTTAGTTCATTGTGCTGTCTATTTTTTGTTTTGATCCTTGAGGAGCATGTATTTATGGGCTTTGGTTCAAGTATTATTTCTCGAACCTGATAAAATGTAATTTTTTAATAACTGGAGAGAAGTCCATGATCTGATTCTGCTGCCAGCCAATCATGAGGGGTGAATCTCTAAGCAATCCTCAGAAAAAAGAGCTGTTTTAAGAAGCAAATATGAGTTATCTGCAGGATAATTTTACTTATATAGAGCTAGCTACAAAATGATTGATCTGATAAAGCACTTTTACGAAGACCTTTCTGGGTGTTGGGAAGCAGATTCTGAGTATAGCATTAAAGTGGATTGCCAGCTGAGTCATGAATTTTTGTATCCATGCAATATGATAGGATTTTCGTTTATTTGAATGCTGCATATCTAATCATTTAATATTGGCATAATATGCTTACCTTTTACCATTCATCCACAGGATGAGGATGTTTTACGCGAATTGTTATAAACTTGTTATTTATATTGGTATTGGCTATATTGATTTTACATGGATGAGTTTGTAATTTTGTTGATTTTAGCTCCATTTTTTTGGCTGGTTATATCAGGTGCCATCCTATGGAAGAGCATCAAAAGGAAGCCCAAGGTTGGTTACAGGCTTGCTGGTTGGGACAGTCTTACTAGTTGGGGCAGTCTTACTAATATTTCCTTCTTGCATTAAACTAATGTTTTTTTTTTTGCAATTTTACACTTTCAGATGGGCCAGAAATTGATGGTCATGGTTTTTCACAACGACATCCAAGCAACTGGGTAGACGCAGCTGAGGACGATGACGACGATGGAGATGAAAATGAATTGTGTGTTCAGTCAACACCTCCATATTATGAAGAACACTAGCACCACGTGATTTCTGTCTCAATGATAGGTAGAGGCTTTTGCTCACTTCTGTTGTAAGTGCATGTGCATCGTCTAGTTACATGCGTAATCTTCATATTTTGTTCTGTTGAATCACATGCTTTATCTTTCAAAGTCCTTTACCTACACATAAGTCCTTTACCCACACAAATGTGATTACTTTGTGTTTAATTTGGATTTGCCTAGTTGGATTAGAGGTTGTTTAGGTTTCAACAATGGTGTTGACTTCATTTCAACTCATGTTACTCTCCATTTTTTAGTTAAATTTTGCTTTAGTTCTTTTTTTTTTTTTCGTTCAAATTTTGCTTTGGACAGAGAGGAAATAGGAGTGAGATAAAGGGGGAAGGAAACTGAGAGGTAGATGGATCAATTTGTAATTAATGGTAATTTTAAGAGATTAAGTTGTTAAAATATATATTTGTAAATAACTGGAATATTCAAGGATTAACTAGTCAAAATATATGGATGAATTTGTAAATAATAAAAATCTGTAAGGACCTTAAAGTAATTCACTCATAGTTTTCATAAATATTATTTATTTTTTGGTTATTAATTTTTTTTTAAAAAATAATTTAGTGGGACCCACAGCTGCCAGCTCAGAAAATTGATTGTGCTAATCAACAGGTTTAACGTCGTTACGAGTTCTGACACCTAATTTGCTAATGGCGGGAAACATGCCTTGAATTGCAATAAGAAAAAACAGGGTTTTGTGTGATAAGAAAACTGAGCATTCAGTTCATATAGATTAAAATTAAATTAAATTGAATAAATTAAAATTTAAAATTTAAGTATTTATAAAAACTTAAACCAGTTGAATTATAAAAGAAATCAATCCGAATTTATAATTTAAAATCAATCCAAATTTATAATTTAATCAATTCGAATCAAACTGAATTGATTTAGTTTGATTCGGTCAATTTGAGTTAGTCAATGGACTTTTTATTTTTAATAAATTTTTTTAGTATTTTAAGATTTAATTGAAATTTTTCAATTTTGATTAGGATGTAATCTCTCAATCTTATAAAAAAGCATAATGTTGGTAACTAACCAGTTCAATTTAATTTTGTTGATATTTTTATAAAAATTGAATTGAACTGAAATAGCTGAATTTTAAAAAATCAAAATACTAAATGAAAGTATCAAAATTAAATCAAATTAAAAAAAGTTAAAATTTTTAAATTAATTTAATTTGATCAATTATTTCAATTTGAACCGAATATTCCTATTCAAACCGCATGTTATCCAAGTATATTTTCCCTAGAAAGGAAACTCATACTGGGTGCTAGATTTGGGATAAAGATTGTCAAGACGTAGCGGGGCTTTCAAATGCTGGGCTTTTTCACGTTGGAGCCAAGCCTGAGCTGCTTTTGACTTTTGAATTATTTACAAATATTTTCTATTTGATATCAAAGTGCTAATATTTGAGTACTCCAAACTACTGTACCTTAATTAACTAGTTTGTTTCTTTGGTGGTTTGATTTGCCTGTCTTAGTTTTAGCCTGGAGCTGTTTAGAGATTTCATTATACAAACTTATACGATATGTAAAACATGAAGTCAACTGTGTTTTATGCTAATTACAGTCATGCTGAATAGGTTTATTCGGACACTTTTCTGCTTCTTTCTCCATTGAAAAGCTTGGATTTTTTTATGGTGTTATTAGAATTTCAGATGATGGGATTTGTTGTATTCTTGTTTTCAAATAAGGTTTCTACTCAGCATGATTATTGAAGCCAGCCTGAATAATTAGTGTGTTTTCTTCAACTGATAATATCTTATTACGTACTCTGTTTCAGTGATACCTCTTGACATGATGTATGAAAAGAAGCTTGAATGGAAACATGCGAGCCTCCGTAAGTTAGGTTACTGGATGTAATGGCTCGCTAATTCACTCACATGGCTTTTGATCCATCACATTTAGGCATTAAATTTAAGGGACCTAGTGTTTGCATATGTATTAAGCAAATCTCTGTGTTAACGCATATGAGATGTCTTCATGCTGTGATTGATGCCTTCTTGATTTAGTCATTGGAATTTAAAGCAGGCGAAGCTTTTCTGACTGATTACTGGTTTCCTACTCAACTTAGTTAAATTGAATAATAGAGTTGGAGGTTGTTCATCAGAACTTAGGTAACGATGATTTAATAGCGCTAGTGGTTAGTTGTTGTATAGGTAAAGAATAAACTTTCCCACTTTAGTTGCTTCTTTATTGTGTGAAGATAAGGATGAAAACAGGCTTAATGGATTCTCCTAGAATGCAGATGTTTCTCCAGGGAAGTTAAATTGAGAATGGCTAGGCTAGTCACGCCATATTTGTTTTGAGAACTTATGATGATTGATTTTGGTAAATTCATTTGTTTTCCAGCTTCTACTTTATAAGAAACTAGCTTCAATAGGAACTTACGACGCAGTGCAAGATGAGTTGCTCTCCTGAAAACTATCAGCTTATGGTATCAAATGAATTCTTTTTTTTTTTTTTTAAACAAAATAATTATGATTGTAGAAAACAGTTAGGGAGACTTCAGTTTAAGCAAATTTTAGCTAGCTGGCTTGTTGAGTTACTGATTAGGACCTGGATATTGTTGATTCTGTTGTCTGAAAGATCCCTCGTCTTTGGGGATCACTTTTGATCTTTCTTATATTCATGTTTAGCGAGATCCCTAAGCATTGCCTACATGCCAGGATGTAGAAATTATTTTATAAATTCTTGGCTTGTTTGGTAGAGTTGTTCAGTCAATTTTACCATTTCTTATTCATTTCTTGATAGGCTATGAATTTTCAAGTTCCCTACAACTGGGACTATTTTTCCCCTTTAAATTTGTGAATATCCCTTCACATTGGTGGCTATATCTACGAGGTCAACTTCAGCGTGACAAAATTCCAAGGCAATTGAGTTGTTGGCCAAATTGGGAAATTGAGGGTATTTATATCAATCAGGAACATGGTTTTTTATTTTTGATCTGCATAACAATGCATTGCATGTAACATGGCTTTCTTTACTCTGCAATTTAACCTTGTGATTAATTAAAAGTAAAATGTGAATTGTAACAAAAATTAATACTAAAATGGGAAAATGATGAGCAGAAGAATCTTGAGGAAATTATTTTTTCAGAATTTTTTAATAAGATTTCGTAGAAAAGATTTATTAATAGAGACAGCTGTCTTTGGTAGGCCGGGTTCCGGGACGCGCAAGCACCGTCTGGGTGATCTGTAATGGGTCCCATGGGTTAAACGGCTATTTAAGTGTTCTTAACGTCGGCGTCAATTCCTCTCTTTGTTTAACGCCGTTACCTTTGTGCAGATATGTTTGGTGTGTTTTTTGTTTGGGGTGTTTTTAGGGAGGGGGTAATAGAGTTATAGCCGCTGTGATTTCAAACGCTGTCACGCGGCAAGCAAAGTGTGTTCTCCGTACCTTATTGTTTTTCAGGGATCATATCTTTCATTCTTTCCTCGTTTTCATCTTCTCCACCGTCACCAAAAGCCGCTGCTTTTTGCTTAGCCACTAATTTCTCATAAAATGCATAATGGAAGATTGGCTTGGGTGACGTCTAAAATTTACGTATATCATGAAATGTGCATTGTAAAATGAGCAAATGGTTTTTCACAATAAAACCTGAAAAATGAAACATTTTAAATTTATTAAAAGCACAAATTAATGTAGGATTAACATTTAACCAACGTTAGCTTAATATTTTATATAAAGTTGCATATATAGACTTTGGGTGTTTATTATAGTTTCTCTTTTGAGAGGAGATAGACATTGAGAACCAGAAATGATTATGTATTGTGAAAAGAAAGAATTAATTAACGGTAGTGGTCATTGGGTGACGGTAACGGTTGCTAAGAAAGTAGGACTGCAATACGTGCAATGCAAAAACCCTAGATATCATTCTTCCCCTCTTTGTTTATATTTCAAACATAAAATATTTCATTTGTAAAAAAAAAAAAAAACATAAAATATTGTAAAAATAAATATTTCTCTCTCTTCCTCTGCTTACCTAACAAATGAAAGAGAGAGAGAGAGGCGGAAAAGGACAAAGCGGTCAACCAGCGAATACGTATGTGTTATTAATTGTGGGATATGGACTTTGTTAAATCTATCCATCCATGTTTTCCCCTCTTATTCACCAAGTTGGACACTTCTCTTTACTACTGTTAGGCTTTTGTCTTGTGGAGCCCTGTTTCTGTTTCTGTTTCTGTTTCTGTTTCTGTTTCTATCCGTAAATCATTTTGCAAAATTAGTTCTAATTAACTTCATTTCCATGTATGTGATTAGAATTGACCTTGTAGTGGTAGCCCATTAGGATTATTTGTACAATGATATTGACTTGTGCAATTAAATAATTTTCCAATATCATTATTCTTCGCGTGTTAACGACTTTCATATCAGTTGAAAATCCTCCTCTACCAATCAAACATTTTATTCATTCATTATTATATTTAAATTTTTTAAATGCTCTATATTTTTATTTTAATATGAACTAAGAAAATATATTGATAATACTTTATTATTAAACTAATTTTTTCCAATGAAATGAGTTGGTTTGTTGATGAAAAGTCAGATTCTAGAATGATTAACAACTTTATTTTTTTTGGTTCTTAATTTCTTATGTAAAAAATCTGCCAAATTAATAATACATACCTAATCCGTGTATTGAGTAGTTCCCACGTATTCAACGAATGGCATTTTGGTAAATAAGGCCTAATTCAAAGTCAATAATTGATGGTTGTCTTCTTATAAGTCTCCAACCAGCCCTTAGCTGTTGTCTCAAGTTCAATAGCAGAATAAAGAGACAAGCTGTGCCATTTCCCACTCAACAAACGCAAGAGAGAAAAAGGAAAGAAAACCCTCATTTCAAGAAATCAAGCACACAAAGAAACAGATCTTCTTTACAGTTTCTTGCCAAACAATGGCCAACTTGTTAACTTCTTCTTTCATGATTTGTGCTGCCTTGTTCATCTTGATCTCGATGAACGCATCGACCACCGTTCACGGAGGTGGGGACCACCAGCACCAACTGGGATGGATACCCATCAGATCATCCTGCAAAGGGTCTATAGCAGAGTGTTTGGCCAGTAATGGGGAGGAGTTTGAATTGGACTCAGAGATCAGCAGGCGCATTTTAGCAACAAGTAGCTACATCAGCTATGGTGCACTGCAGAGAAACACTGTGCCTTGCTCTAGGAGAGGAGCGTCCTACTACAATTGCCAGCCTGGGGCTCAGGCCAACCCCTACAGCCGTGGCTGCAGCGCCATTACAAGGTGCAGGAGTTGATTTTTATTTCCCTTTTTTTTTTTTTGCCCATTTTATTTCAAAGGACGGAGGTTGGGTTTCTGAAGGGAAGGAGAGGCTGATGATGTTTGTTATTTTGTGTTATTGATGAAAATATCGTTGCTATAATTAATCTGAATTTCTCTGTAAAAGATTATTGTTATTATTCCTTTTTTTTTTTCTTTTTTTGCGATGGGTGTTGCTCTTTTAATACTTTACATCAATTAGGACAATTGAGGAAAATCTGTTCTTCTTCTTTTTCTTTTTCTTTTTAAATTTTTTGGGTTTATTTAGCCATTTAAAAAAGGGATAAATTTTTATTATTTGTGATTCATTGGCTTTTTTCTCTCATTTATTTCCCTCTAGGTGGGTATTTACAGAAAACAAATGCAGATTAAACTGCAGAGTTTTAGGATTTAAGTTTGTGATTATTGTGAAGAAATCTTCTTTTTTGGCATGTGAATGGGAGAGGTTGGGGATGGATGCATGAGATTGATCCGTTAATACTTTGGGTAATGAAGTAAAGGAAATTATCCTTTTTTTCCAAAATTGAGCAGTGGCCTCCCTTGCTCTGTTTCTTATTTGGAATAAGGAATATAAGCGAAAAGCAGAAATGACTTGAAACGTCGGAAAACTGACAGGGAAAGCTTAACCAGAGTAAAAAAGGTGGTACAAAATTATTGATTTGGTGTACAATTTAAATAATTTTTAGCATTTTATTTGGTTCAAATTATTTATTTTCTTTAAAGACTAAAATTTGCTGCTTGAAATTAATTTGAATCTGTTACAAAGATTGATGGCTAACTGAATTTTGTAACTTCCTTCTGTTATGGCTTTTAATGTTATTCATTGCATTTGAAAAAAAAATGTTCTTTAATTTGTAAGAAATCTGAATGGTTCAAGATGGTTCCCTGTATTTGACCCATTTGATGGCTAAGATGGATGCAAAATTTCTTATATTGGGCCAATAAGAAGAAAAGGGTTATTAAGATTTTTTAGAAAAAAAGATGAGTTTTTAATATTTCAGAGACAGAAATTGAACCAATTGGTGAAAAATTAGATGAATGTGTTGCATCAGCTGCAGAGAGAGTGGGGGTTGGGTGTGTCAAGTATTTTGAAATTGATGAGATGTACTAAAAAGGCCTTCACGTGAAGCTGTATGATTTGAATAATTGAAAGCAAATAACATAATTTTTTTTTTCTTTTAAATTTTGTTTTAGGTTGGGTAGGCAATGATGGGTAATGGGCTCCATTTCCATTTCCCTAACCATAAATCAAATTTCAAATCCCTAACTATGGTTAGGTCCCTGTTTTTGTCAAATCACCATATTCATGTAAAGCTACATCACCTCTTAAAGATCTTCCATTTGCCTTGTTTTGCATGGCCTTCAATTCTTTCTCCTTTTTTTTTTTTTTTCTGAATTCTCTTTATTTTACTTCATTTTTAAATGAAAGATAGATTTATTTTCATTCATATCTCATTTAGTTTTATTTATTTAACTGAAAAAATAACGAGAAGAAAATTATTTTCTTTTCTGTCTAAAATAAAAATAAAAAATAAAAAACAGAGAGCTATGCTACTATGCGTCTACATCAGACAACACTCCAGGGTACAAGTACAAACCAGATTCCATGAGATGTGAAGTCCATCTTTTACAAAAGCAATGGACCCCACCCCTCCTCCCAATCAGAATCAATGGATTTCTGGTCTGGCTGGGCCGATACCGCTTTATGAGACACTTATTTTACACTGGCCCACTTCAATATTTTTTTTAAAAAAAAAATTTCAAAGGAGGGAAAACTCAAAAGAGCACATTTATCTATGGACAGAAATCAACCGTGGCCAATCAATGCTCAGTAAATCCCATAATTAGTACATGGGTTTAATTGTTCTTCTTCACTTCAATTTATAATTTTTTTTTTTTGTCTGAAAGGTTAATATTTCATTCCAAAGACCCTTTAGAAAATCCATTATAGAATTTAATTAGGATGAAAGTACCAATAAGTTTCATTAAATTAATAAGGATTTAGTTATGAATAAGTTTGTTAAACTGAATGGCCCTCCACGTATTTAATTCTGCATCCGCCTCTGATCGCGTGAGTTAAACTTCCGATGTCTCCACTTCCTAAAACTCATGCATACCAAGTGGTTGGGCATTATTGAAGGAGCTAAGAGGCACAATACGGCAAAGGTTCTCGAGGATAACATCTAAGGAATCATCAACCCTTGTAATTCATTGGCTGGCTTAAAGGTGGCCGGAGGAGGATCAATGGTCTGACCTGCGGGGAGATTCGTGGGGTTTTGAGAGATTTTTATATTATAATTATTGTCTATTTATTGCAATAAAGCGATTGTCTTTTACTTAATCTGAGACCGGGCATCAGAACGACACTTATTTCCCTTCTGGTCTACATTTACAAGTTCAAAAACGGTCCGGAAAATCCTCGAATTGAATGAGTAACAAGCTTGTTATTAAATCCAAACCTTACACGTGTACACA
Source organism: Manihot esculenta (assembly GCF_001659605.2). NCBI lineage: Eukaryota > Viridiplantae > Streptophyta > Magnoliopsida > Malpighiales > Euphorbiaceae > Manihot > Manihot esculenta. The sequence goes on along the minus strand of NC_035168.2, from coordinate 35,735,545 downwards.
CTCAAGAACGCTTCGGATTCACTCTCCATCTATATATTTCACCATCTTAATCACAGTTTCACTTCCCTCACAGCTGCACCAGCCAAAACAATGGCATTGTTTCCGTCTCTAGCATTTGTTCATGCTTTTATGATCCTTCTTCTACTTCCATCTTCTTATTGTTTCCCATCGATTAGAGCTGAGAACAGATCTGCGACATTGCCTGATTCAGACACGGATCTTCTTGAATTTTCTCTGAATTGGAAGTTTCTTGAGGCTGAGTTCTTTCTGCATGGAGCTTTGGGTCATGGCTTGGACATGTTTGCTCCAAATTTAACCTTTGGAGGCCCACAGCCCATTGGTGCTAGGATGGCTAATCTCGACCCTTTCAGTAGAGATATTATTTTGCAATTTGCATGGCACCACGTGGGACACTTGAGGTATGGGATTTTAATATCTAAATTCAATTTCTCATTTGAATTAGACGATAATATGACTAATTACACTAACCTAAAGTTTTTGGGTGGAATGGAATGAAATGCTGGGAGTCCTTTCTTCCATAATTAGAGATCCAGAGTTTAAATTTAGAGTATTTTAAAGAAGATTTTACCATTTGAATAGATCTAACCGGTGTAAATTCAAATTAATTGAATCATTGAAATTAAAATTTAAAAGAGATAATTTTACTATTTTAATGAATTTGTCTGGCGTGAATTCAAATTAATTAGAACAGTTGAAATTGAAATTTAATTAGAACAGTTGAAATTGAAATTTAAGATAAAAAGTTTTTGCATGGTAATGGGTATGCGCGGCGTCAATTCAAATTAATCAAACCTACGGAATTTTAAATATTGAATGATTTATATAAAATATATATATATATATATATATGTCTAATTAAACTCTCATATGTCTAATTAATCTTTGATACAAGGAGAAAAGAAATGCTTAGTTAATTAGTATTTTTGAACGTTTGTGGATGATGTGTTGGTTGTTAATATATGCAGGGCAATTAACAGAATAGTAAAGGGATTTCCAAGGCCATTGCTAGATTTGAGTGCAGAATCATTTGCAGAAGTAATAGATTTGGCATTTGAACGGCCATTATCACCACCTTTCGATCCTTGTGCATCTGGACTCAACTTCCTTATTGCTTCCTACCTCATCCGTTACGTTGGACTCACAGGATTTGTTGGAATAAACCCGAAACTTCAAGCCTCCCATTCCAAGAAGGTTACCAAACAAAACTAACACAATCTAAAAATTCACCAACCATCTGTTACTGAAATTTGATTGCTGACAAGTCTTTGTATGTTCAGATTGTTGCAGGGATTCTGGCAGTCGAGGCAGGACAAGATGCAGTAATCTGAGCATTTTTATACAAGAGGGCGGCGGAGAAGGTGGAGCCGTATGAGACAACGGTGGGGGAATTAACGGGTCGCATTTCAGAGCTGAGGAATAAGCTTGGACGTGCAGGTTTAAAAGATGAAGGGGTTCTGCGGTTGGATGGTAAAGGGAAAATCAGGGGAAAAATTCTTGCTGGAGATAAATTCTCTGTTGGGTATGGAAGGAGTCCTCAGGAAATACTCAGAATTTTGTATGGAGGAGGTGATGAACACGTTCCTGGAGGTTTCTTCCCTTGGGGAGCTAATGGTCGCATTGCTAGATTTCATATGCAGCATCACTCCGATGCTTGATTATTTCTTTGTTTATAGGATGTTTTGTCGTTTTCTTGACATAGAAATAAAGAATTTAGCCTTTCATTTTTCTTTTATTTTTATTTATACACAGAAAATTATTTTCTATTTTCTTCTTTACTCTTCCATAATTAAATACACCAACCAAATGAAAATGTTAATACTTAAAAGAGTAATTAAAATCGAAAAAAAATACAAGTGTTTTCATTCAATATAATTCAGAAAATTAATTCAAACGATATATGAAATGAGATATTCATATTGTATTTAATACATTTTGTATTTTTAAATACTACAATGACATTATAATTATTTTTAAATATTAATATGTAAAGTGTTTTTTATTTATTAATATTAATTTTTTATCGTAAATATTTTGAGGGCTGTAGTACATTTAGTAACAAGCAATATTAGATTTAAATTAAAAAATCTATTAAACTAAATTAATTTAAAAATTCAATCAGCAAGTTTTATATTCATTCGATTTGATTCAGTTTTTAATTTTAAAAATTTTAATTATTTCAATTCGATTTGATTTTAATAAAAGAATAAAAAAAATTAAATCGATTAAGGATAATAATATATTATTTTTGATAATATAAAGAGATTTATATTATAATTAAAATTAAAATATTTTAATTAAATTTTAAAATATGAAAAATGAAGTGTAAAAGTAAAAATCTCATTAAAAATTCAAACTATCGAATCAAATCAAATTAAATCAAACTAATTCGATTTAAATCAATTTCTACGAAAAGCAATTTAATTTTTACAATACTAAAATTTTAATTTTTAATTTATTATGTTGGGTTCAATTTTGAATCGAATCGATCTAATATTTGGTCCGCTGCTATCAACAATAATAGAGAAGGCTAGATCTCTAACAGATCAACCATCAAACTAAAAAGAGGTGATGCAATACCAAAAATGTTGATCATCGAAAGTAGCAGCGCAATCTTAAGTTATCACCATCTATGAACCGAATCTTTTCTCGAGCATATGGTCTACGAATAAAATCTCAACAATACAAATTTAAACATTAAAATTTTACTCTACACCAAATACACAAAAAACAAGAAAAATAAAAAAAAAAAGAAAAAGAGAAGAAACACACATGAACAGAGGATAAATCTAGGAGACCCTCCCCTGTACAATAAAACACTTGACGAAAACACTTCTTCATTTTTCTCTTTTTCACTGTAAGTTTTTTAGTTTAAAACACCTCCCATTTTTATAGTGCAATAAAATTTTTTATTAATTTAATAGATAATAGATGTTTGTAAAATATTGTAAACTTTTACTTAACTACACAAGTCAGAATTAAATCAAAATTAAAACGACAAAACCTAAATCTAAGCCCATACACCAAATAGACTAAATCTGCAGTCATCTATGATTCCGAGCACCGCCTCACTAACACTGAATTGTTATCATCGATCCATTTGGCTAGAAACACAACACCCTAAAACTATTAAGGGCTATCAAAAAATTAAAAATTAATAGACAAATAAAAAATTGAAAAAAAAATAAAATACAAAGAAAAGAAAAGGCTCAATAATGTTTATGGTTACTAAGAAATTAAAAATCAATAGACAAACAAATAAAAAATCGAAACAAGATTTCATATTTTTTTTTAACATAAAATTAAGTTTGTATTTTTGTAGTCTTTTGAGTTAAATGAGAAGGGTGCATAGCTAAATTCAAATCTAAAAAAAGATATTGCATTACACATTACTTAACTATATAAACCAGAACTAAATCAAAACCAAAAAGAAAAAAATATAAATCTAAGCCTACACACCAAATAGACTAAATCTGCACCCATTTATGATTTCGAGCACCGCCTCACTAATACTGAATTACTATCATCAATTTACTTTGCTAAAAACACAACATCCCAAAAATATTGACAGCTACCAAGAAATTAAAAATTAATAGACAAATAAAAAGTTGAAATAAAAAAGGCAAAATACAAGAAAAAAAACAGGCCCTAAGAATGTTCACGGCTATTAAAAAACTAAAAATCAATAGACAAATAAATGAAAAATAAAAAAAAGAGAAGGAAAATATAAAAGAAAAGAAAAGGCCCCAGACATAGCTTCTAATCGGTACAAAGAGAATGCAACAAAACTGAACAATCAATACTTGCATCATATATTTGAAATCCTCCTTAAAACACTAAGATAAAATATCCAAACAATAGAATTCAATAAAAGACCATCGCCAAAGCTTGATTAGAAATCTAAAAAAAAATAAAAAAAAATTACCATAAAATACACCTATATCATCAGTAACAAAACAAACAAAAAAAAATTTTAGAAGCAGAGAAAAGCCAAAAAAAAAAAAAAGACCAATTGCAATCAGCAAAACAATAAAAACTAAAAAATTAGCACTGACTATTGCAATTATTCTCGACTTTTTTTTTCTTTTTCTCCCTTATTTTTATAATTAAGGTAATTCATTCAAATAAAAAGTTCGTTACACTTTATTTTAAAATCAAATAAGAATAAAAATCTTATTTTTTTTAGAAAATACTCAGAGAGAAATTAATTTTGTAATTTACCAAAAAATTTCCACGAAAATCCGCATTCCAAGCCGATCTTCTAGAATGATTTGTTTCCTTCGTCCATAACTCGATATGTAAACTTAGCCCATAAGACTCAAACGGTCCGCTAACGTCATGGACGTGAACCGACGCAACTCGTTTTCACATCTTGGCAAAAGACCAAAAAAAAACAAAACTCGTTTTCACATTCCATTTAATCACAGCCGTCCATTGGCATCAAGATCCCGGCTTTCTTTGCATCTATAAATGGAGAGAAGTTTCGTGCTAGTTTTAGTCACAGTTTTTTGATCTTTTTGTTATTGACGTGCGACGGGTCTCTTTGTTCAAACTTCGGCGACTGCGTTTTAAGTTTCGGTCTTCCATTTCTGCAATCATGGCCGAAGGCGAAGGAAACGTGAATGTGCAACAACAGATGGTACCTCTCTCCCAGCATTTTAATTTTTTTCCTCCTCTTTATCAAATTTTATACTGTTTTTCCTTATGATTTGAGAAATTAGTCTTCGATCGCTTAATCTTCCCTGTTTAATGGTTTGAATCGATGATGTAAATGCTTTCTAACGATGTTTGGTTGGTGAGAAAACTGTGGAAAAGAAAATATTACTGTGGACATGTTCTTTTCTGTGCAATTGCTTTTGGATGCCAAAAAAATAAAAAGCCTAATTACTATGATCCCCCCTTGATATTCAATTTTGTGGAGTAAATTTTGTGAAATAATTAAATATTTGGTTCGACTATTGAATATCCTTAGTACTATCCCATGAAATTGAATTACATCTGGTTTAGGTGAATGATGAAGAAGAGAATCTAAAGTATTTGGAATTTGTGCAAGTGGCTGCAATTCATGCCGTGGTGACCTTCACAAACCTCTACCTTTATGCCAAGGACAAGTCTGGTCCATTGAAGCCTGGTGTTGAGACCGTTGAAGGTACAGTCAAAAGCGTCGTTGGACCTGTCTATGACAAGTTCCATGATGTTCCTAACGAGGTTCTCAAGTTTGTAGATCGCAAGGTGGGTCTTTTTCTGCTGTACCCAACTTTATCGTTCTGGTATGCATGAGGAGGTTGATTGGTGTCTGTTGGTTACCAATTCATTATTGTGTGAACGTTTAATTGAGTTGGTTTAGTTAATATTGTTCAATTACACATTTGAGTCTGTCTGACAACATTTATGTTTGAGGAATTTGATCGGTTTCTGTTGGTTACCAATTCATTATTGTGTTAAAGTTTAATTGAGTTGGGTTTTGAAAGGAATTTTAATTGGATTCAAGTTAATATTGTTCAATTACCCATTTGAGTCTGGTTCCTCTTATATAGACTGCATTTATTTTTGAGGAGGTTGATTGGTTTCTGTTGGTTACCAATTCATTATTGTGGAAGTTTAATTGAGTTGCGTATTGAAAGGAAATTTAATTAAGTTTAAGCCTCTGTTTGCAAAAAATAACTTGTATTTGGAAAATATTTTCCAATAAAATGACTTATTATATTGATAAATTTATATATAAGAGTCTTGATAAGATCTTCAAAGTGCAGAAAATGAAAAGAGGAAGTGAATTGAGATTAGGGAATCGAAAGCTTAAGTGCAAATAATCATCATAGACAATGATGCTCTTTCTATTCCTAGAAATAGAAGTCCTAATTAATTGCAAACTATTCTCTGATTGAATTTATCATACCCTCAGTCTTTATTTAAAGTTGCTGGTATATGTTATATGGTTGCAGGTTGATGAATCTGTCACTAGTCTGGATCGCCGTGTTCCCCCAGTTGTCAAGCAGGTGTCTGTGCAAGCTTATTCAGTAGCTCGAGAGGCCCCAGGTGCTGCCCGTGCTGTGGTATCTGAAGTTCATAATAGTGGTGTTAAGGAAACTGCATCTGGATTGGCAAAAACTTTGTACACCAAGTGTGAACCCAAGGCCAAGGAGCTTTACTCCAAGTATGAACCAAAAGCAGAGCAATGTGCAGTCACTGCCTGGCGCAAGCTCAATCAGCTGCCGCTCTTCCCTCAAGTGGCACACGTTGTTGTTCCAACTGCAGCTTATTGCTCTGAAAAGTACAACCAGACAGTACTTAGCACTGCTGAGAAGGGATACAGAGTTTCCTCTTATCTGCCTTTGGTGCCTACAGAGAGAATTGCGAAGGTTTTTAGCGATGATGTGGTTCAATCCCCAGAATGTGTTTCCAGCTGATTAAGAGATGATGATGTGCTCAAGAAATGCATCTTGGTGTGTATTATAAATGTGTTGATTTGTTACGAGTACTTGTGCAGAGACAAATGTGATGGTATTTGAAGTTTCATGTGGGAAATTTGGAATAATGCCAATTTAATTATTGGCCTGTGTATCTCTTGTGTGTGTGTGTGTATGCGTAGAATATTGGAGATTTCAAGAGTTCATGGGTTACAACTTTTTGCCAATCCAGACCACTTGTCACTTGATTATGAAGAAATACAAACAAACTTCTTGATTACGTAGATTTTGCTGACAAAAAATTTCTTACAAGTGTAAATGCTTTCGTTCTCAACTCAGGTCAAGGAAAGGATCTCAAAAAGCTTATATTATCTTTCAAATTCATTCTTAGCATAAAGTCGGTTCCACTTCTTTTTTTGTTTAAATAAAAATATGTGGTTCTTTCTATTAGATGAATATTGGGCATTAGCCCATTATAGAACTGAAAAAAGCTTGAACAAGATTGGAAAGACCCAATTATACATCAAATCCTTGGACCCAACCCATAAACCAAACTCAAATCCAAATAAGATTCTGAAGCTCCTTCATTCTTCCACTGCCATGCCCCACTAGCCATCAGAGAGTCAATCTGTAAGAAACATTTTATAGCCAATAGAAGCACAGATTTGCTCCAAAATAGAGTCCCAGGCTTGGGCGAAAACAAATGCAGCTAAATACACCCGCTTGGTCACATCAACCACATCAAAAAAAGGGATTAGCACCCATGGTGAAAAAAAGAAAGCCTCAATATTAGTCCTTGGAAGGCTAAAATGAAGAGCAAAAAGGCTTACCATTAAAAGCCATCCAAATGTTATTGGTTGACGATTGAGTTTCAAATGGCTAAGATGGAAAACGAATAATCAACGGCCATGCAAAAGGTGGTGGCTAAAACTTCTTCACTCCATTGTTGTTTAAGGTTGCCATTGAGACTTGCATATATGCATGATATTGATCTTATGAGGTACATACCATTAAATTATGTCTTTTGACTCGTAACTATTTGAATAAAATCAGTTATTTATATTATTTTTAAAGGCCGGAGGAGAACTCACTAAAAGTGTAAATGAATCAAACTATTCATGATTTATTCAAAATTTAACTTAATAAAAATTTGATCGGATTCGGCTTGATATTTGAACGAGCCAAACTCGAACTTAGTTTTTACATTCGTTTATTAAATAAATCAAATTTAAACTCTATAGTATTCATTTTTTTTAATTTTATGAACTCGATTCATTTCTAATTTTATAAGTAAGCTTTTGAACGAGTTTATGAACAGATTCCTTAATATATTGAGTTCAATGTAATAAGATACTTGAAAGTGACACAAGAGAATTAAATTCAAAATCTGTATAAATTGAGTTAAACATGAATTTTTTAAAGTTTAATTTTGTGCAATTTAATTATATTTTGAGAGGTTACAAATATTAAAATTATTAATATTTAAGAACTCATTTTTTATAAGTTTATGAATTAATTTATATATATATTTATTTAATTAAAATTATTTAAATTTAAATTTATTAATTTTATAATAAAACTTATTATAATTATAAATAAATTAGTTTATAAATTATTTTAAATTATACTTGATAAAATTCTATTCATTTGAATTCATTTACTAAACGAATTAATATTCAATTTATTGATATTTGATTCAAATTTAAAATAATAAAATTTAAATTTGAGTCAATTCTAAAAAATTTTAATAAAGCAAATTTAATTACTTTAAAACCAGATTTATCCGGTTCATTTATACTTTTAGAACTCACACAGAAAAAATAGTGGGAAGACCATCCCCTGCGAAAGAGAGAAAAAGAAAACATAAAAGCTTAACAAATAAAATATAGCAACGTAAAACAAAACAAAGAAAATTCTCGCACTAGAGAATAAACAAAAAAAATTCTCTCATTTTTATTATGTTACCTTATTTTCTTAAAAAGAAAAATACATTCACCGTTCCATGGTGTCCCAAAAACAAATCCGCATACGTCGACGTTTCGAAACATCAAATTTCGATGAATAAACCAAACCGGTGGGATGTTTGGATGGCCCAATTAGGCCTACCGCTTCATCGTCTCGCAGCCTCAGCAAATTCCACTGTTCGTTCAAACGCAAGCCTGAAGCGCAAGCTCCGCCACACCACTCACCTGGAACAGCAACCATGGCTACTTGTTTTCGCGCACTACCAATAAACTATTCAATACCATATTCAACTACTAATTTTCAATCGCTCAACAGAAGAAATCTCAGAATTAATTCCTCTTCAATTGGTGCAAGAAATTCAGCTAAGGTCCCTATGCCCCCTATAAACCCTAAAGATCCTTTTCTCTCTAAGCTCGCTTCCCTGGCTGCCAATTCACCAGAAAAGCTTCTTGAGCGACCTGTGAGTTCCGATACGCCGCCGTATCTTGACCTCTTCGACTCTCCCCAGCTCATGGCCAGCCCTGCTCAAGTATGCTTCTCTCACCACACTCTTCAAGTTGATTAATTAGTTTCCTAATCTATTTTATTTTCCGGTTTCATTATAATGGTCTGAAGATGATTTTTTATCGGTTGAATTAGGTTGAACGATCAGTGTCGTACAATGAGCACCGGCCAAGGAAGCCACCGCCGGACTTGCCTTCATTGCTTCTCCACGGGAGAATAGTTTATATCGGCATGCCTGTAAGCTAATCGTTTTGGGATTTGGCTTTACTTCTTAATTATTTTAACGAATAGAAGGGAGGTTGCTAGGTACTTGCATGAACAAAAGAAATCCTGATTTGGCTAAGTATGTGCCTAAGCTTTAGTCACTGTGATGATCAATCCAGTTAAAAGATTTTAACTTGCTTGAAAATTGTCATAATAGCTCTGTTAAAGTCTTCACTTCTGGTTTCTTTTCAGCTCTTGTTGGTCTTTGTTGCATTCTAGCTTCACATTTAGAGTCAGTATCATCCATTGGAAAACTGCAAGTTTAGTATCTATTGTATCTGGAACAATATTTTTTACTTGTTTAAAGGTAGAAGCAATGGTTGGTAAAACGTCCAAGTATTTTGATACTAAGCAATATGGTATATAATTGCCTCTAGTTTGTGCAATCCATTCAACATGTTAACATTTATTTCTTAATTTCATTCAGCTGGTGCCTGCTGTCACAGAGCTTGTTGTTGCAGAATTGATGTACTTGCAATGGGTGGATCCCAAAGAACCGATATATTTGTACATAAATTCCACAGGAACGACACGTGATGATGGTGAAACAGTAAGATTTGCGATTAATCATTATACTTTTGAGATGAGATATGCTTGAAGGATTTGTATTCTGACAATCTCTCCTGTCTCCAATATGGAATTTTGCTTGTATCTCCCAAAATCCAATGGCAGTGGAGCCTTGTGCACTATGCTGTGCTGTTTTATATGTTTGTGATGAACATAGTATAGATAGCCTTTATTATTGAAAAATTTTGATTGGCCAAGAGCAATTCAGTTTTGGATATACCGAGTGAATATCTTTGAGAATGATATAGGTTAGTGTTTATCTTGGGGGTTCAGAATATTTCACAAAATTCATCCAGTATCTAGTTGCATATGCTCATTCCACTGGAAATCAGCATCTACAGGTTCATGAACAGTGTTCATTTAAGCATGTCACCTTTGACATGCATGGATGGCATGTGTTCATATGAACAGGTGTCTTCCTTCTGCTTTCTTGTAGGCTGGTAGCACCACAGAAGATGTGTCTTGTTGAGCCCTCAATTTAGCCTCTAAATCAGGATGTTTGAACTGCACCTGATGATGTTGGTCCACTTTGCACTTGTAATGAATTTGAATAACCAGTGTTTTCATGTTATAGTGGAAAGCCTTGATGAACTTTGAAAACCATTGTGCTATTATGCAACTTGGTTGTTTTACATAGTAACAGTTTGATATGTGTGTAAATATTTCAATTAGTCATGAAACAAATTAGGGCCAACCTAATGATGTAATTAGATGTTGACATGGATATATGTTTCTCCTTTGACTTTTTTTACATTGATTCTTTAAATAAGTATTTCCAAAAATTTCTTTCCCTATGCATTCATTTAATGAGTTAAAAAAATGTTTACCTTTTAGGTTGGAATGGAAACAGAGGGCTTTGCTATTTATGATTCAATAATGCAGTTAAAAAATGAGGTGAGTTATTTTTACAAAATAATTTTGATCTCGTGTTTTCATTATTTTTGTGCTAACGGTACCAAAATGAAGTCACTTATTTAGTGACTTGGTGATGGATTTCATGGTAGAGATAGTTAATTATGGTGGCAATTATTATCATTCTATTTTGTAACTGAATTCTGACTACAATTTTATGAAGGCAGATGCTTAAAATTTATGTAGTGGGTGCCCCTGGAATTTTGTTATCTAACTAATTCCACTGAAGGAATATTTTGATCAATTGATTTTTGCATATGAATGTGAATGTATGCTTGTGTGTTAAGTCCTAGGATTGTGCTATGTGACTGGCTTATTGTTGCTCAAACAGATACATACAGTTGCTGTTGGAGCTGCTATTGGCCATGCTTGTCTACTACTTGCAGCAGGAACAAAAGGCAAACGGTTTATGATGCCACATGCAAAAGGTACAAAGCAATTCCTTCTCAAATTTGCATTGAATGGTTTTTATGTATTTCATCCTAATTGGTATTGAAAGCCAAGTGTTCTTTTAAATTATATTTCAGCCATGATCCAGCAGCCTAAAGTCCCTTCTTCTGGACTGATGCCTGCAAGTGATGTTCTCATCCGTGCAAAAGAGGTTAGTTAAGTTCATTTTGTTGCTGGAACCAGTAGCGAAGCCACATGGAATCCAAGGTGGGCAATTACCCACCTTAATTTTTTTATTTTAATTCTTTTTTATTTTTTTAGACCACCTTCTTTTAAAAAAATTATTTTTTCCTTAAAAAATGGATTTGTATTAATATGAATTGGATTAATGTTTTCAATATGACTAGATCAATGATGTTACTAAAAATTGATAAAAAAATAATTAAGTATATTTTATACTTTAAATTTATAAGATTATAACTTTGACATTTAATATTACATGTTACAATTATATCCATTAAAAAAAAACATGTTCTAGTATAAAAATGTGAATAATTGGTTATTTAAAAGAATTCAATATCAATAGTTCATTAAATATTGTTTGGCCACATATATTCAACATTATATTCTTTATAAGATTAACAATTAAAATTATATATTTTTTTAATTTCACTAGTTTTTATACTATAAATCTTTTATTCTTATAATTTTTTTCACTGAAATAAATTTAATTCTACTTTTTTATTTATTAAAAATGTAGTTAATCTGCTTAAAATTTATAATATTTCATCTTTTCATAATATATTACTAACTTAAATTAATGTACTGGAATTAAGCAATTCAAATTATTAAATTTTTTTAATACATAATAAATATGAATATGTTAATAAATTAATAAATAAACTATTATTTCAAAAAAGAAAATGGCTTATGATAAATGAAAAATTAAAGCAAATTGATATTTATAAAAGAGGGATTATCAATTTTTCTTTGTAAAGAAAAATTCTGGCTTCGCCACTGGCTGGAACTACAGTTCAAGAACAACTAAACAATGTTATTTAGTTATTTTCATTTTGTTGCTTAAACTACAGTTTAGAACAACTGGACAATGTGTTTGTGTTTTCATGTTATTGCTTTTACATCCCAATGTACACTCATTAGTTGGCAATGTGATGACCATGAGTTAGAATCTAAGCATGTTTTATTTTTATCTTCCCCCCTCCCATTTATGCTGTCTTTGAATATAAGGACTTCGTTTCTTCCTGGAAGTTTGATACATAAACCTTGATAAGTTGCAACTGTAAAACAAATTGGAATTTATACTTCTGGAGATCTTTTCACTGTCATGATTGTTTTTGCAGGCAATAACTAACAGAGATACCCTTATTGAACTTCTGGCCAAGCATACTGAAAATGTATGACTTTAGCTTTCTTTGAATATTCAATACAAATTGAGCTGGATTTGTTAACATGTCGAATAACTTGGTTTTTCCTCAGTCTGTAGAGACTGTAGCTGATGTAATGAAAAGACCATTCTACATGGATTCTAGAAGAGCTAAAGAATTTGGGGTAATTGACAAGGTAAGTTCATGTCATACTTATTCTTGTCTCTTGTATGCCTTTTGTGTTCCATTTCCTGATAATGGATTTTGCATGTTAAACTAATCTGATATGCAAATGTTGTATGCAGATTCTTTGGCGTGGTCAGGAAAAGATAATGGCAGATGTTATCTCTCCAGAAGAATGGGACAAGGTAGCCGGCCTTAAAATTGCAGATCCATTCTAGTGGTGCTTTAGAAATGGTTTGTAATTCTAGTTGTGGTGCAGCTCCATGGGAATAGGACAGGGTGCCTGGGAGTAAATTTGCCGAGTCACTAGTATTTGTTCCTTTGCTTCTGATAGCTTAATATTTTTGTGGGGATATGCTTTTTAGAGTCGATTGTAATTGCTGATGCCCACAAAGTTGTCTTTGATAAAGTTTGACGCCCTGTGTGACTTCAAAGATCTGAGTCTAAAACGATATATTTGAAAGCCTTGTAGTAGGAACAATGAAAATACCTTATCTTTTGTTATTAAAGATGTTCGAGTCCGTACAATTTTCTTGATGATCTTAAAGTTCGACTGTAATTTGTAAACCTGTTTCTCTTGCGTTTCTGGTAGGTGAAAATTTTCTATTTCCTTGTCTTTGAGACGCTATTTATAATTGAAGTTCTACGACAACGCTGAAATAAGCTGCTGTCTATGACGGAAAATAACTTCCATTAGCACAAAAACAAATATAAATTCTCGCTGAATAAATTTTTTGATGGGCCCTGATCGGTTGCTTTCACTGCCTCTCAGTCGTGCCGCTTCAACCTTTCTCTTACTGCAGTGGTCCAATCTTCTTTGGTTTAGGTTGGTTGGGTTACTCTTCCAGGGCCTTGAGCGTGAATTTTCCTTTTGGGCCCCTTTGTAAGGGGCTTGGACTTTTTAGTTGGGCTAGCTATTGGATTGCAGGATATCCACAGTCAATGCAATGCAATTCTACGTTTGGAAAAAACAGGAAAAAAAAAATGGAAGAAGAGCCTTCTTTTGTAGGCATTGCTATTTCATTATGCCCTCTCATTCTCACACACATTTATTAAACCAACCGGCACTTCAAAAGTTTTTCTTAATGTTTTGATTTTGAATTTCTTTATTAGAATTTACAAGATGTCATTTCCATCATATATATTTTTTTCGAGTTAATTTCAATAATAAATCATATCAATTTAATATTAAAGTTGCTAAAATATAATTCAGTCTAGCCTAAATTTTAATGACTAATACATAGTCTTATAATTACTTTAATTTACCTTTTTCATATTTCTAGAATATAGGCCGCTCTATTTTTTATACTGTAATTTATTTATTAATTTATTATTATACCTTTATTAAATATATTTTGAGAAAATAAATTTTATTAGTTCTTATAACAATTTAATACCATAGTTATTTAATTTACAAAGCAGTAATATAAATAGAATATATGTAGGATGGAGTTTAATTTAATAGTATTGTTTTAATTATATTAATTATCTTTTAAATTATATACAAATACAAGTAGATCTTTCCTGGACAGATTTCATTATGCTTCATCAACATTAATATATACCACACTGTTTTTATTGATAGGGGTGAAGGTGGTGAAATTAAATAGAAAAAATAAAAATAAAAGTAAAAATAACTGATTTTAGCAGTAAAAAAATTAAAAATATTTTTTAATATATTATTTAAAATGTTAAAATACATTAATATATTTTTTAAAATTAAAAGAGTAATTAATAAATTTTTATATAATATATTGACTAACGAGAGGGAGCGCTTTCGCTGGTGACATGGAACGGAACACGCACCCTAACTTAACAAAAAGCATGTAAAATACTGGAGGGAGAGTCGGTTGCATTGGAGTTCAAATTCCCTACTGGGGAAGAGATAGAGGGAGAAGATGGGTAATCCTTCCTTCTCCCTCAGATTCGCCGTATTTCTCTCGTTTTCCGTCGCAGCTTCATCTTCTTCTCAATTCTTCTTCCAAAAATTAGGCTCACCATTTTCTTCTACACCTCCAATCCCTAAAGCCATGCCCTCCGATTTGCTCTCCGTCTTAGGTCCCACCAAACAATCCTCCAAGATCAATCCTCTCGTCTCCAGAGAACTCAAATCCTGCTTCAAATTCCTTGTCCCCTTCTCTCCTTCAAACACCAAACCTCAGAATCAACACTCTTACTCTAATCGGAAACTCGCATATATCATCCAGTTTAGAAACCAGGGAGAAGAGAATGAGCTTATTTGGTGGCCACCTGAACCGGTTCTGGAGTTGGCTCGCCTCGCCCTTGATTCCGGCGGCGATCCTGACGTAATCCACCGAGCTCTGGATCCTTCAATCTTGCCTGTAAGTTCATATAAGCTTCTGTACAGTATGCTCTTATACTTTCATTTTCTAGATTGCTAGTATTTGTAACTAAAGCATGTAGTATTTTAGATTCCTGATGTTGAAGGATCAAAAGAAAATCGATGTGAGCTCACTAGAACGCCATATGGGAGGCGTTTCATAAGTCAGGTTTAAAGCCTGTGTGCATATTTCCTTTTTTTTTGCTTGTAACGCCGGGAATTTTTGTCAAAGTACTATTTGATTGCTGAATTGCAGGAGTTGAATTCTTATCTCAAATTTTTATTTGAAGTGATTGCTGCTCGAGGTCGCTCGATTGGGCTGAATGTTTCATTGAATCGCTATGATTTCTTCCATGGTCACCTTTTCATTGCCACAAAGACAGGACGACTTGGCATATTGTAAGTTTTATCTCTTTTCTCCCTTCGGTTGTAATTTAGGTGGTTTTGTTACTTCTACAAAAAATAGATTGCTTTCTTGAATATATGATGGTCTCTATTTGACATATTAAAAAATAACACACTTCTTGTGACACGACTCTTCTTAGTAAATTTGTTACCTCATGGCCATTCCTCGATTTACTTAATGTTATTAGTTCCTTAATTTTTCAGGTTTCATGCTAAAGAATACCCAGCATATGACAAAGAAGTATTTCCATGCAATATGGGATATTGTCAAAAAGGTAAAACTGAGAATGACTTTTAATCTGTTTACTAAATCTGTATAACAGTTTTCATCTCCTTATTATTACTCTATTATACTGGAGCTACTCACTACTCATGAATTAACCTGTAGATTTATGCTAATCCTAATGCTCTTTTGCCCCTTTATAGGTTCTACTGTAACTTATGATGATTCAATGAATTTTCGAAACATTCTCTGGCTTGCTCCATTTCCATCCAATTCCTCTAAAGCTTGGGCGGCACCAGGTACACCTTCCAAGTCAAACTGTGTCAAGTTGCTGGTTTGGCAAACAAATGTTCACATTTCTTTGTGAAATAAAATTGTGTTACATACCAATCCTGTCTCACAAGCTCTTTTATTTCTCATCATTGTAATGTTCAATCTGAATGATGCCACCACTGTCTGAAATCGCTGATTTTTATGCCTCTGAAACATATTTAAATGCTAAGTCACTTGTTTCTGCTTTTACCTTCTGGTAGTGGATGTCAAGAGACTTAAATTTTCTATACTAACATCCTTCAAGCATGATATTAGTGCCACTAAACAGTTGTCCTGATTTTTTTATTCATCATTATATTGGGTTATAGTTGCATGGAACATATATAGCAAAAGGACGTGGTAGACTGAATATCATAAAGGTTATACCAAAGTTTTACGTGAGGAACCAACAAGAACTAAACTTGTTTGTGTATGTCATGGATGGATAACTTACTTTGATTTCCATTTCTGAAACTGAACATTTATATATATTTATTTGCTAGAAGATTAATTGGCGCAAATTACAATGCTTTTGCTGCTTCAAGATTTGGTTTGTTCTATAAATATTGTCAATCTGAACATAATTAGGTACCAATATGCCTGCTGCACCTAATGTATAATTCAGTTTGATATTTGATTTGACAGGAGTCCTAGTTGTGCTGGATGCCCATCCAGGAGGGATCATATACCGAGATATCATTCCTGAATATGTAAATTTTGCAAGGACCATATATGAAGGTTTGTGTTTACATTTGTCTCTCTTGCTACTGTTACTTATTACAAGGCTTTACCAGATCTTCAAGATATTATAGGTCTTTTACCAGCATGGTATTATTGGGCTGGCAGATGATTTTGGAGATGTTGTTGTTGATGTTAATTACTTGAATGTCGGAGGGATTGATCCTAGTTATGAGATATTTATATGCTGAATCATTCAGGTAGGAAGCGTTTCTACTTTTTGACTTGTTAGCAGCACTATGTTTTACCCCAGCATTTTTGTCATTTTTCCTCCTGTTATCTTTAGGTGGTCAATGGCAGGTCATGGTCGAGATACAAGTTTTAATCCCTTGGACATTCTCTTGAAGACGGTGTATTTCTCTTTTAAAAGTTGCATTACCAGTTCGGCTTTCATCCGTACCTAATTGCAATTCCAAGAATACATAATAACTAAGGTGTTTTCTGCCGGTGATGATTATACGATGGACCACAGGGTAGACTATTGATTGAAGAACGAGAAACAAAGAAAAATCAGGTATCGACCACAGCAGTGAAGGTTTCTCGTTCTTCAATCAATAGTCATCAGCATTGAAAGCATTCTATGTTGATTACTGAGTGCAATTCTATTGATTGAAACCTTCACAGCTGCGAGGATGCATTCTATGCTGATTACTATTTGATTGAAGAACGAGAAAAAAGAAAAATCAGGGTATGCCGTCTGCATGAAACTATGCATAAAAAGAAAGGTATTGCTTTTGGAGCGAACAAAATGTAACACTGCTGAAAAGCGCAGCTGCGAGGATGCATTCTATGCTCTGATTGTACGGTGGATTCCAATAAATTTTTGTGTGGAAGCTATCTATCATATTATTGTGTTTTGCGTCTATATCAACCAGCTTTGGATAAGTTTTTTTTTTCTTACCATGATTGTCATTTTATGTAGTGGATATAAAACGGGAGACCGTTATTGACGTTTTTGATGCTTACAATCTTAGGAGGCATGATTAAATGATTTTACTAGAATGTGGTAGAAGTTTTCCATCTGTGCATTTGGAGAAAGTCGATAGCTTGGCCAGTGCTACGTCCACATCTGTGACAATGGTCCACAACTCCACGTATCAAGTAAACATTATGAGAATATCAGATTGTATCTTAATCACTCTTATCGAAAATGACTATTACTAGTGACTTTTCTGCATAATACTCATTAATTTAAACTTTTTAATTCTGAATTAGCTATGCAATTATATAAACATAAGTTTTCTTATTTTAATATTCTAATTTGTTCTTTAATTTTTATAATTCTCATACATACATATTGTATTCTAAAAGGTAATTATTTATAAGTTATAATATAATATATTTTATATTAAATACACAACAAAAAAATTTATATATTTTAAATATCTGTTAATAATAATAATAATACAAAACATATTCAATCAATCTAATCATTTCAAAAAAAATGAATATATTAATTTTATTTATAATAATTAAAATTTTAATATTAATGTAATAATAAATGGTGATTTAATTAATCATTTAAATTCAAAAATATAGAGACTGAATTTTTTAAATTTAATTTAACTTCTGGCTATAATTTTTTCTTTTCCGAAACTTCTTACTACAGTTACACAAATTAAAAAGGAAACTTAAAATGTGCAAGTATAAATTAGCATAGGCATCCTGTATGCTTCACTAATTTTATTTATTATTTTTTTTTCAATTAATTAAGATCGGTTGAACCCAAACCCCTAGGCCCTTCGCCCCTCTCTCCTCCTAAAAGCAACGCCTCAAGGCCCTGCGCTTTTCCGCCTTCTCTCGACACTCGCATCCGTCTTCCTCATTTAATAAGCACAAACCGACAGTTTAACTGTTTAAGCTCTGAAACTTTCTCGTTACCGGAATATATTTTCATATACGTTAATGGCCGTACACAGGATTGAAAGAGCAGATCTGTGGAAAAGCAAGGCGCGAGTATTGCAGCTTCGGCTCAGAGAACGGTTCCGAGTGGCAGTGGACCGGCATCGCAGACGGCCGCCGATTTTTTCCGATGGTTACTTCTCTTCTACGGTCCAACGGTGGCTGATTCGCTTCCGGGACTTTCGCCAGGGCTCTTTGCAGTCCTCTTCTGCCTTTTATCGTAAAAGAGGTCGGTCTATGCCGCTGTACATGTTTTACACTGTGTCTCATCTTCCTTAATTATTGATTTATGCTTTGGTGCAGTTAAGGAGTTTGTTCTATGATCATCCACCTTTGATAGACTTTTCTTGTCCGTTCCTTTATTTTGTTTTTAAGTTTTTTACTCTTTTTCTTTTGTGCACTGTTTGGCTGGTATTAACGTGTATTGTTTAATTTGTGTCCGCGCTAGTTTAGGCTATATGATCGATCCTGTTTAATTGATAATCAATAATAGAAAATTATGCATAGGCAGTAGCACTTCTGTCATTTATAGCAGCTTTGAGATTCAAATGCCTTGCATTTGGTGGCGTAATTTCATTTTTAATGATTTTAGTAGGGATTTGTTCTTTTGGTCAAGCTTTATTAGTAACTTAAACTGTAGGAACTCTGATTCGGAAGGAAAAACTTATGTTCATAATATCTAAGATGGTGCCATGGGAAAGATAGTTCAGCTTATTGTAGGAGCTGTTGATTAAATCATGACTTGTTTATTGGATTTTTGTGACTGCAGTTAGTAAGGACTTTACTGCTGAAGAAGATTCTGTTATTATTCGCATGCTTCAGTCTATTGCCGTTCCTCTCCTCGGAAATATGTGTCATGTATTTATGAATGGTCTTAATCACGTTCAGGTATGTGGCTTGTGATGAATTCTTTTTTTGTCCTTTTGATAATCTGATATTTTCATTCTTCTTTGAGTTTCTCAGTATTTTAACGGGACTTATGATCTCTTATGCTTTGTTTATATTACAGGTCTATGGGTTAGAGAAATTACATGATGCATTGCTTCATAGGCCAAGGAACAAGCCTCTTTTAACGGTAAGTCTCAGTCGATATTAACCTACATATCACATTTCTTTTACCCTGCTTAATTTTACCTGAGTATTGCACTTCTAGGTTATGCAAACCGGAATATGCATATTCAGTACCTTTCATTTTTCTAGTTTGAATTAGTAGATCATGGATTATGATGATGAGTTGATTGTCAACTCTTTTAACCATTTGCAGGTGAGCAATCATGTTGCTTCTGTGGATGATCCATTTGTTATTGCTTCACTACTTCCTCCTAGAGTACTTTTGGATGCTCAGAACTTAAGATGGACACTTTGTGCAACTGACCGCTGTTTTCGCAATCCTGTGACTTCTGCATTTTTTCGATCTGTCAAAGTATTGCCCGTCTCACGTGGTGATGGAATTTATCAGAAGGTAATTTGATAAGTTAATACTTCCATCTGTTAAAATTTATGATTAGTTGCTATGTAGTGTTAAAACCCATTGATGGATTTTGAGTTGCAAAGCATGAAATTCTACAATTGATAGTGAAAGGTTAAATATCTGAACACTTGCTTGTTATAAAATGAAGATAACAGAAAAATTCCTTGGTAGATGCCACTATCTCCTGCCTCTTTCTCACACGACCAACCCCCCAACCATATGTTTCTATTTCTTGGTTGTCAATTTTTCCTTCCACTAATAGGACACATCTGTTCATCTTACTCCTCCTTGCAGGGCATGGATATGGCTATTGCAAAGTTGAACAATGGTGGATGGGTTCATATTTTCCCAGAAGGGAGTCGATCTCGTGATGGTGGAAGGACTATTGGGTCTTCAAAGAGAGGTGTTGGAAGGTAATGAGGATGGTGGAGTGACATCCAACTTTCATACTTCTACTTAGCAATATTTGAGGAAAGGAGAAAAAGCTATTTGCAAATGTTTCATTTCATTGAAGGAGCAGTTGTTTGATTGCAGAGTGTGTTTGAAATAGTTGATTTTTTTTTTTTCTGAAATGCTTTGAATTGACTGTCTTTGTATGTTAATAGGTTGGTCCTTGATGCTGATACTGTTCCTATAGTAATTCCCTTTGTACACACCGGCATGCAGGAAATAATGCCTATAGGAGCCAACTTTCCGAGGATTGGTAAAATGGTATGTTGTCCATTTACTCTTGTTGCTTGCATATTCTTTATCACTCCTTTAGGTAAAGGTCTAAAATCACATTAACAGTTGGGACGGTTCTAGCTTCTTAGCCATTCTTTTCCTTCCTGGATGAATGGAGTTCACCTGATCAATGTAGTCTGTTCCACTGCTATTTTCTTTGTCATCAGTTTCTGGATTAGGATTGACAGTGCCTGGACAGTATCTGAGCATGTGCTATTGTGCTCTTCCTCCAATGTGGTACAACCTGTCATTAATCAAGATCAGTTGTTCCAAATAAAATTTCCAATATGTCTATTCTGGTGTCAAATATGAATCCCTGGTCATGTATTCACAGTTTATGTGATCCACCCCCCTGCAGCATGATTCTTTTGTCTTTGTGACATTACACAGCAAGCTTCCAAGTTTGGTGCTTTCACTTGGTGCTAAAATACTGATATGTGTTCTTTAGATGCGTCTGAGACTCTGAGGGCTTAAATTTTGGGTGAATGTAAAATCAATGGATAGTCAACCTTCTGAAAGTGTGTATTATGATAGTATTTGTGTTGGGAAGGTGGGATGCTCCTCTAGTGAGCTGGAGTTATCAACTAGTAAATTGGGCAACACCATTCTAGGCAGTAGTTGCTCTTTGAACATGATTATGTTGGCCAGCCTTATTCTATGGCATAGCATATCCTTATATTCTCCATTGTTTGTTTTTCATTCTTTTTCCTGCTTCCTTCCTCACCCTCTGCCTCCATTTTTTGTGAGCAAGTCATCACCTTATCTTCCTCCATTTTTTGGGAACAAGTTATCACCTTATCTTAGTACCATCTTTTTTTTTTTTTCTTTCCATTTTTTTGGTACTGTTGTGAATTCTTTTGGTTTGCATTGTTCTCACCATAGTACGTCATGCTATTTTACATGGTTCTTATAGGTGACGGTGCTTGTTGGTGACCCAATCCATTTTGATGATTTGCTGAATGTAGAAGGAATAGAACATATATCAAGAAGAAAATTGTATGATGCTGTAGCTTCAAGAATTCAGAGTCGATTACTTGAACTGAAAATTCAAGTCGACAAGTTGGCAAGTGAACAGTTGATCAAACTGCAACATCCTAATGCAGGAAGCACGGAGAAGGCCAGTGATATGTTACAACAAGTTGATTGGGATTCATTTGGCTTGGGAAGCTGTGCATTTACTGAAGATGATTCATTGGAGCCTGAAATCCAACCAAAACAAAACATTACCTCTCAAGGGGAACACCAGGAACCCATTTCTACTGATCGATCTCCCAGAATGGGATCCATGTACGAAGGTGGAACCATTTCAAGGATGCATGGTTATATGGACTCCTTTGAGCTACTGGGTTTCGCAGCCAGGGGTGTATTTATGAGCCTTAGGCCTAGGATTAATACACCTGGTGTTGGAGATGCAAGCCCATTGAGGGCGTGGAAACTGTATTTGGAAGCTAACCTGCTAAGACCGTTGAATGCCTGCTAACAAAATAATCTAGTTAAGAGGATGGAACGTTGCAAAATTTTGATTCAGTGTAAATAAAGCATGTTTTTATCGTATTTTATAGGGGTAGCCTAAAAAAGGTTATGTTTAAAATTTTTTCTCTCAATTTTTAAAAAATAAATAGTTAATTCAAAGTTCTGTTTTCTTGGAGGGGTTTTAGCTTGACTGAATTAAACTACAGATGAAAATATTGAATTTTTAAAACATATATAGATTAAATTGAATATAATTTAGACTTATCCTATTGTAAGACTTTTGCGTATTAACATTTTCCACTAAATACTTATCCAATAACGTTACTGATGATCAAAGACGATGGAATTATAAAAACTTGGAATTGCAACTTGGATGTAGCCTGCTACGTCAGGAATTACTTTAGGGGTAGAATCTTTTTGTTTTTTTTTTTTTAAAGAGTCTGTTCTGATCCTCAAAATATGTGTCAACAGTCATGAAAAACCCATTATTTAGTTCTATGATTTTGTGAGATTAATTATTTAATTATATAAGTGTATTTTTCTAGTTTCACTAAATTTTAAAAATTAAATGATAATTTTTTTTTTTGATAGTGGCATAAGTTCTTGATCTCTTTTTTTAAGTATAAATAAATCTATGTTAAGTAATATTAGATTATAATCAAATTAATAGCAGTGATTATGATAAAAATAATAAATATATAAAAGCTGCACTCACATATTTAGTCTGGTGATAAATGCAATCCAACTTCAGCCGGTCCAGCATTTTTTACCATCCATCTCTTCAATTCAAAAGGGTCATTTAATTAATTAATATTATATATAAATATAACTAATTTGATTCATGTGCTTATGAAAATATTGATTTTTTTAAAAAAAGTCGGTTCATATTCTAAAATTTTCATTAATAATTAATATTTTATACATAATTTTATTAAAATATAATTATTTAATTTCTAAAAAATAATACTTTATAAAAAGGTCGGCTAATATTTTTTTTTATAAAAATCAGGCGAAAAATATATGATATGATTGAATCCTCTCTTTCAGTGAGAATTGATATCTTGGTTTTTCTATCGAAAGATTTTAGATTCTACTCTTTCAATCTCCAATTTTCATTTTAAAAAAAAAAACATATAAAAGCTATGAAACTATTTAATAAATAATAACTTATCAATATGCTCCATACTACATAGACTTTCACTATGATGTTAAAGACTAGATATGGAGGACATTATGCATCAGAAGATTTTCCTGCATAATATTGGTAGGATTTTAGTTGGAAATAATTAGGTTTTATTAATTTCTTTTCTTTTTTTTTTATCAATTGAATGACTTTTTTTTTATCTTATTTTAATATTTAAAGCGCTTATAATTTCTTATTTTTTTAAATTAAAAGACTTATTTAATCTATTTTAATAGTTAAATACTTGTTTTTTTTTATAAAAAAACAAAAAAAGTTTAAGGTTTTCATGATTAACGCATATTTTAAGAGCTGCAATAGTACTTTTACTCTTTATTTTTTTAAGTTTCAAAGCTTAATTAATAATAACTTTAGTTTAATAAGAACTACAATTTTTTTTTAAAATATAAGTTTTTAGTCATTTACTCTATAATTAAATTTAAGAGAGTTTTTATTCATATTATAAAGAAAAAAGTTATAAACTTTGAGACTAAGTTAAATTGTTACTATTAATAGTATTAAAAAATTAATTTTATGTTAATATTATGATTTTTTTTTTTTTAAAAAAAACTTAGTTAAAAGTAACAAATTTCTTTTCTTGCTCGAGTCATTCTGATAATTTTCTTTTGATAATAAAGTATAGTTCTTGCTACTTTTGCCAATTATCTTTTATTATCAACCTTGTTTTAATAACTTTAATTAGAAAATATTAAATCACTTTATCATTATTAATTATAAGTGCATTATTATATTTATAATATACTTAATCATTTGTTACGTATGTATCTTATAATTAAAAATTATATAAATAAAATAATAATTAAATATATACTTTTATTAATATTTTTCATGCTTAATTTTACAAATATATGCACATTATATGATTTGTATATATATATGTATTTAATTAATTTTAAATAAATTTTCTAAATTATACAAATTTATTTTAAATATTAAAAATCCAACTGCAACCGTACCATACCAAGTTTCAGTTGAATTTCAATTTGTAGGTAGAACTCAAACTAAAACTAAAACTGGAACTGCATTCCCTAATTTATACTTCTTAGCCTTTCTTGATCAATCAATCTAAAGGAATCATTTCTATAGGGAACTTTTCGTGTTTATTATGCTTTTCTGTTCTTTAATTTACTGCCATCTAGATTTGATCTTCCTCCCCATCCTGGACCAGTTGTTAATCTGTGTGGTACATTCTGACTTTAGATTTTGTTCCTTCATGGTGAGGGAGTCTTGATTTGAGATTTGAGAAACAGTAACTAAAAATCTCTAGCTTTTTAGAGAGTAATTTCTCTCAAATTGTTGGTCTTTTTGCTTCTCTGTCTCTCGCAGCAAGCAAGGGCAGATGCACAGTGGGGCAAATTCGTGTATAATTGTATATAATTTTTACTCTGTCTTCACTTAAAAATAAAATTTTGCTCCCATTATTCTTAAAATTCTACTATAAATAAATACACTTTTTATTATTACACTTCCTTTAAAAATAAAATTTTGTCTCTATTACTCCTAAAATTTATTATCATAACTAAACTTAATTTTTATTAATGCCTTCATTTAAAAATAAAATTATGCCCACGTTAGTTTAAACTCTCGGCTAATGTTTATTTTTTTATGGGACATAATTAACTAATAGTTATTTTAACCTATTGTTTATATATATGACCTATTTTATCTATGTATTTAAACTCAAATTGAATAAATTACTTGTCCTTCTAAAATTAAATTCTGGATCCGCCTTTGGCAGCGAGCCATTCTGAGAAGAGGATGGTTTCAATTATGATTTTTGTTTTTATGTTATTGATTTTATCGCCACTTACGTTTGGCCTTCCTCCCCTTCCTAAATTGGTTATTGATCTGTGTTGGTACATCATGGCTTTCCATCTTTGTTGCTTTATGGCGAGACAGTCTGATATTGTGATTTGAAAACGAGTGTTTTCTCGTTAATGCTTTGCTGTCGATCATATCGGTTTAGGGCTCGTTGTTTGAAGAGATGGATTATTGCATGTATCGGCTGTGGCATCTCCAAAGATTACAGCCATTATCCAAGTCGAATAGTTCTTCAACAGATATATAAAAATGAGAAACTGCAGCCCTTCGCCGTCACCCTTTCGGAGCTCGACAGGCAATGGCTTAAAGCCAAATTTTCAAAAGCCACTAGTAGGTTTCTACAGTCGCCTTCGGTTTGATGACCATGCTAAGCCTTGCCTTGAAAATTAATTTCAACTCATTTTCAATTTAAAAAAATAAAATAAAATCGTTCAAGATTATATAAAAATTTAATATTTTTTTCTTGTAATTGATCCTCTCCATTCAAAATTATAGTAATTTTGAAAACTGGACGCAAACAAACAATCCTGCTTCAAAAGAAGTGTAGTAAAATACTTGCATGCAGTTGCTTCCTCAAACCAGCAACCCAAACAGCTTTTTCCATAACAAAATCTACTGAGTTGTAGTTCCAATATCACCTCACAGAAGAAAAAACAAACAAAAATATTTTTAATGGGATCATGAACTTCCACAATAGAGAAACAAAACAGAATGCAAAGTAAAACTAATTGAAGATGGTACATTAGAACCTTATAACTTGAATAACTCAACCAAGGTAAAGAAAATAATGTGTGGATTACAAAGTTCGCTCAAAACTTGTAATGCATGCAAAACTCCTGAAGCCTTACTTTCTAAAAAACAGAAATCAAAATGACTGAAGCAAATGTAAAAGGATCTAATTCATCCTCCTAATGAGCTCATTGATGTAATCCTCCCGATTTCCAGCATCACCACCCTCCACATAATGGTTTCTTTTCTTCTCTAAACCTCCAGATGGAGCACTCAGCTTAAATGGCCAGAGAAAATTATTTGCCTCCTTGAAATGAGGTCCCACAGTCATGATCTCATGAATCAGATCTTCCATGCAAATAATTCCAAAACTTCCCAAAGCCTAAAATACAGAAACTAATACATCAACAAGAAAGCATGCAGACAAATAAAACAAGTATTACTGATCATTATCAAGTGCCAACTACCTGTTCAATGATGGAATTATCAGTGAGAGCAATCCTTTGCTTGTTCAGCTTTCCATAACCCCTCTTATAGATCAACTCCCGCACACTTTTGAGATTAGGATATCTACCAAAAAAAAAAGTAAAATAAACATATGCTTCACAAACTCAAGTGCATTTATTAGCTTTTAAGAAGTGAATTTTTCATCTGCCTTACCCATAAGTCACATAGGGCTCAACCTTATGCAGCATGTTCATGGTTGCCTTGTTCACTTTGAGAAACACGCCATTAAATATCTATCAGAGAAATGTAGAAGTTTAAGAGACTTCCAGATACACATTGGATTAGAATACAAGGCACCTACCTCAGTTGTGCTACAACTGAGTAAAAGTTCTATTTATTTAATATAGCATACGGCTAATAAATATTACCTGTCTCAGACGCAGAAGTTGCAAAATTTTTCTTGTCTTTGGATCCATTGCATTGATACTGCAAAGGAACAAGAAGGAATTTTAGAAAACTCAACATTCAATAAACAAATATGATCATGTATGAGCTGGAGATAGAAAGATACATCCATAAACCTGCTTCAAAGGAACACTTGGTGACTAAGCTTACCCACGGATGCGAATAATGAAAAGCAGCTTGGCCTCTGGTTCCACATAAAATCCTCCTTTCAGTTTGGCCTCTCTTTTCAACCTTATCAACTCTCTTTCC
>NC_035168.2:33563347-33588351 GCF_001659605.2 Manihot esculenta | reverse complement strand
CCTTTTCTGTTAGGGAAAATTACTTTTTAGTCCCTGAGATTTAACATAATTAACACTTCTGTTCCTCTATTTTGGCGACCCAACACTTAAGTCCCTCACTTTCTCTTCTGTCCAAATTCGTAGTCCTTCCATCCAAAATAGCCGTTTGGAATACGTGAATTGACAAAATTGACCCTCACTAAAAGTCCCGCTATTTCAAAATCACGAAACCCAAACCCAATGCCTCTTCACTGTAGATTCTTCTTCTTCTTCTTTTCTTCTTCTTCACCATAACTCCTCCCCTTTCTGCAACTTCTTCTTCTTCTTCTTCTTCTTCTTCTTCTTCACCATAACTTCTACCCTTCCTGCAACTCTCAAATAATGCTTCAGGGAGAAGAAAGATGGAAAAGAGAAAAAAAAAAAAGGAAAAATCAACAATGTCAAAAGGAAATAGAGAAAATACGAGGGAGAACAAAGATGAAAAAGAGAAAAAAAAAAAAAAGAAAAATCAACAATGTCAAAAAATAGTAGAGAAAATATAAGGGAGAAAAAAGATGAAAAAGAGAAAAAAAATCAACAATGTCAAAAGGAAATAGAGAAAATATAAGGGAGAAGAAAGATGAAAGAGAGAGAGAGAGAGAAAAAAAAAAGAGGAGAATTAACAATGGATAAAAGGAAATTGAGAAGATATGAAAGAGAAAAAAAATAGGGATTTCACGTTGAGAGGAGGGTATTTTTGAAAAAAATTATCACCTCTCACCTTTGAATCTTTGACCAAACGGCTTAAATGGACGGAAGGACTATGAATTTGGACGGAAGAGAAAGTGAGGGACTTAAGTGTTGGGTCGCCAAAATAGAGGGACAGAAGTGTTAATTACGTTAAACCATACTTTCTAGAAAGTTATTCTAGAATAATCTGAGGGCTTGTATATATACACAATGCATCAATAAAGAAATCATTGGTTACACAAGAATTCTTTTGTTATTGCTTAAATTTTTACAAATATTATATAATTTAGTATCGTGCAAATCCATAATATCTCTTTTGTTATTTTTTTCATATCCTTTGATTTCTTTTTCCTTGTTTCTTTAGCTTTCTATACCAACCAGATATATTATGATACGAGCATGAAAATGACACGATTTTTCAACAATAAATTATGCACTGAAACCTTCATATTTTTTAAATATTCAATATGGAAAGTTTTGAATCACGAGAAATCATAGAAAATTCAAATAATTCGTGCTGAATACCACATTTGAAAGATAAGGAAAAGAAATGGGTTTATTTTCTAAAAATTTGTGGGTCCAATTTTAGCCATAATTAATTCAATTTTGAAAGGTCATCTATAATATATTTTAGTGTGTATTGATATCTTTTGTGATCCTATATGGATTAAAAGTCAAATTAGTAGGATTAGATGTAATTTTCTTTGTTCAAATAGGATTATCTTATATTTTTCTATTTCATCTAGAATTTGTCTTATTTTCCTATTTCAATTAAGATTTGTTTTGTTTTCCTATTTCAACTAGGATTAGGAGATATTTGACTATAAATAGCCTTTATTTTACATGTAGGAAGTTAAGAAGTTATAAAAAATTGATATTTCTCTCTTAGCAATTTATCAATATTCAATCTTATGGCATTCTAATATAGATTTTCTCCATACATAATTAATTTATTAAGAATATATTATAGCGTTTTCTAGTTGAAATTACTTAATTATCCATGTTAATAATCATATTGGTTGGTTAGGGTTGTAATAGAACAACCTTCATTATTTTTTATCAAGTTGCATGATGAAATTTTTTATCACGAGTTGATCTGGATTACGCACCATATTATGTCAATGAAATAGCAAAGAAAATGAATTAATGAAAATATTAACAGAATTAGACAAGGATGCAGGTAATATATATCTCTAACTTAGATCCATGTTTATTCTCTTGCAGAGTTAGTGAACAATAAATAGGATTTATAGCAAAAATATCTATTCTATGCGCATGTTCGACATCTGACTATGCGAAGGTATTAGCACCTTCAAATCCATGCATTTGATTATTTATATTTTTCCTTCGAATTTGATAGATAACGAAACTGGTAAAATCGCTACCTGTTTCTCAAGAAACTAGAGAAGTTAGCCGTGATGTGATAAAACAAGCCACTTGATGAGGGCCTTTGTCACCCGTTCTGCTAAAGTCGGTGAGACTTCTTCCCTCCTACTACTACATTTGGTTAGGCTTCAATCACTCTTACTATCATAATTAATTTAGTGTAAATTTTTTGGTATAAAGGATTACTTAGATAGCCGGTGGTTGTGTCATCATAGATTTAATTATCACAGAAGAACTGTCTATATTTTCTATTTGATTCTATGATTGGATTTGAGTTTTCTAGTTTGGTCTTTAACAGCTGAAAGGTCAAGAATTAAAGGCACTGTCCATAGCCGAAGAAGTTTAGCAATACAATGAACCAGAGCAGGAGATCTTAAATCCGAATCTAAAACGTTATCATGCAAAATGAATCAGCTGGTTATTTTTTTTCTTTTTTCTTCGAGTTGCTGGATTTTCTTTTTCAATTTCTTACTTATTTACAGTGAAATGGTTATAAGTCACGATTATGGGGCGTTAGTTACAATCCTGAAATTTTTGTCCAAATACGAGACTTAAATTGTTCCATTGAAAATATTTTTAAAATAATATTTTTTGATATTTAAAACATTTAGAAATTTAGTCAAAGAAAAAATTAAATTTTTTAAAAAAATAATTTTATTAAAATTACTATATATAAATTTATTAATATATTTTATTTTTAAATTAAAATTAAATCATAAAAAATAAATTATTTTATGAAAAAATATATTTATACAAGTTATTCTATGCATGAGTCAAAAAATAAATTTATTTAAATATAGATTTAATTTAATGATAAAGTTTTTTTTTTGAAATGAAAATCGGGAATTGAAGGAGTAGAACTGAGATCTCTCGTATTTATTTAAATGTATTTACTACTAGAATTAACTTATGAGTATAATTTAATGGTATAGTTAAAATTTTTTTTATTTATTTTCTTACATTTTAATTATAGTTTTGACATAACCATTTAGAGTTTGAGATAGATTATATTGTATCTAATATTTTTATTTTCATTCGAATTAAAGTTTTTTCTTGAAATTATTTATTTTATTATTTTGTATAAAATTAAAAAAATATTATTATTTTTATTATCATTCAAGTCTAAAAAAACTATATATTAAAGCGATCATTAATTTAAATATTATTTATCTAATATATTAAAAATATTTTTATCAAATAATAGTTTTGGTCAGAAAGGAGAAAAATGAGTTAAAAAAAATTGAATGAGAAAATTTTAATTGATTTTTAATATTTTTAGGTTAATTGTTTTAAAATTTAATTTAATGCATATTCGACACTGTTCCTGTTCATTATAAATTTTACGCTAGATATTAAATTTCTTTTTAAGAAATTCATTTTATTTAATCAAATATCTAAAAAGACGTAAGAAATTAAGTAGATTCTACGTTAAATATTTAATAGTTTTTTCTTCTTTTTACAGGTAAAAAAATAAAAATAAAAATAAAAATAAAAATATAAAATTTTATCTGTTTATTTCAATAATTATACAATTTATTGTTGAATACTTTTCTTTCTTTTAAATATAATTATAATAATAGGGGATATTTATAATTTAATTTTTAATTATTATTATTATTTATAAATTAATTTTAATATTTTTAAAAATAAATTAAAATATCCTTATTTTTATTTTTATCAATAAATAAATTATTTCATTCAATTTTACCGTTATGCCAAGATCAAATTATCATTTTTCATATATTTTTTTTATAGAACTTAATTTTTCACTTGTAACTTTTAATAAATAATTTTTTTTAAATGAAAATTAAAAGTCGAGAGTAGAACTAGAGATTTATTCAGATGCACTTACTATCAAAATAAGCCTATGAATGTTAATAAATAAATCATTATAATTAAATAATTAAATTTTTCTCAATTTTGAACGTGTCATATCAAATTAAT
Organism: Manihot esculenta; assembly: GCF_001659605.2. Classification (NCBI taxonomy): domain Eukaryota; kingdom Viridiplantae; phylum Streptophyta; class Magnoliopsida; order Malpighiales; family Euphorbiaceae; genus Manihot; species Manihot esculenta. The sequence goes on along the minus strand of NC_035168.2, from coordinate 33,584,313 downwards.
CGGATTTTAGTCTCCAAAATCTAAAAGATTATACATTTGGACTTTTCTCAAATTCAACAAAAATAAAAAATAGATCCTCAATTAATCTTTAGAACATAGAGAAACATCAAAATTAAAATTTTAATTAATCATAATCTTCAACTTACCACAAAACTAAGATATTAATCAAAATAAATTTGTATTTGAATAATCATATTTCATAAATCTTCAATCAACTAATTACATTTCACAATTCAATGAAAAAAGTTTTATAAATTTACAGATATGTAATTTAAATTAAATTTTACAAATTATAAACCAAAGGTTTTGCATTAATGAGACTTTATAATATTGTATCCACAGTTAGAGAGCTAAATGATAAGAGATAATTGATAGAAAGAATGGGCGAGCAATAGATAAAGATAATAAAGAAAAAAAAAAAGAAGTAAGAAGGATGGAAGCTTTGGTGAGGGATTTATGGTCGTAGTCGAGAAAAAAAAAAAAAGAAGAAGAAGAATGTACGTGGTGGAGAATCTCGTGGTTGCATAATAAAAATAAAGATGATTGAAGCATAAGGCTTTTTATTTCTTTTTAGAGTTAAAGAGTGAAAATATGATTTAATTGGAAGTGATGAAAATAAAATGAAATTTAAAAAATTTTAATTTTTTTTAAAAAAAAAAAGAAATTGATAGAAAGTATACATTTGGTGGATGGAATGATGTAATCGTTTAACAAATTGAATATTTAAGATGTTGTAATATATTTTTTAAAATATAAAGGGAGACTTACAAATAATAATAATAATATTTAAAAATTAAATTATAAACCTCTTTAATAATAATAATTATGAAAAATATAACATGAACGATGATAAAGAATATATAATTTTAATAATTTACAAGATTTTAAAAAATAAGACAGCATAATTAAAAATGGAAAAGCTCTACATTTTATTGCAATCGAACGACGTCGTGAAAGATGGGCTAAAAACCGAGTTGATATTCAACGACGACGCCTTTGTTGATTAGCTGAAAAAACAAGTCTCTCTGTCTCTGAACGAATCCGATATCCAGCCATTGCCATATCACCTGGTTGAGGAGGAAGAGAGGAAGATGCTGAGGGTAGCCGCGAGGAGGCTCTCATCTCTACCATGGAGGTCTACGCAAGCAACCTCCTCCGTCGTCCATCGAAGTCATCGTATTTCTACTAATGATCATGACGCCGATGACTTGTCTTCTTCCAGATCCGTCCTCTCTCCCGATCGTGACTCCTTCACTCGTGATCTAATCAGAGGTGAGCTCTTTCTCTCGTCTTTTTCTCCCATCTTCGTAGATTTTAATAATTTTTCCGCGTTTTAGGTTTGAATATTTCGTCGTCTGAGCTAAAATTACTTTTATTTGCATGTTTTTTGTATTTTTCGGTTCCCTTTGATAATAGAAGAAATGTGAAAACCGCTGCGAATTATTGAGGTTTGACTATATGTCTTCTTATCTGGTTTAATATAGATTTGAACGTTTGAACTTTCATTTCTCAAAATTATTTTTTGGTTTTGGTAGAGTATCTTCTCTCTATCTGCTATCAAATGGGAGTGGCTGATATAGTTTCGTGATAATTTACAAAACCTTATATAATTATCACTGTTTTATATTGGTGTGTGTGTATATAGTTCGATTTTGCGCTGCTCTATGCTTTAATCAGTTAACTGGACATGATTGGACTGTGCATTTATATAGTTCCTTCTTATTTTGTTGAAATTTATTTGAAATTTTGTGCTTTGTTTGGATTGAGAGAATTGGGGAGAAAAATAAAAGAAATTTAATTTCTTTAAATTCTCTAGCGCAGAGAAAGGAGGAGAAAAGAAGAGAATTGTATTTCTTAATCCCTTAAAATGAACCTAAAGCACTTTTCACCAATTCCACCGAATTGGAGAGAAATAGAGAGAAGTAAGATTATTAGTATGAAAATTTTTTAATGCCCTTCAGTTTTTAAATGTTTTCTTTTTAAAATTGCAAGGTATAATAGTCATTTCTCATCATTTTTGTAAGAGAGAAATTATATTTCTGTTCTCTTTCTTCTAAAAACCTATCCAAACAATGAGAAGAAAATTAAATTTCTATTATTTTCTCTTCTCTTCTCTTCATTTCTCCTCCTTAATTTCTCTTGCTTCCCCCTCTACAATTAAGGATCCAAACAAAGGGTTGTGGAAGATGTGAAGAAATTTCTGTTGCTCTGAAGAAGTAAGCACTCTGCTTGGAGAAATCATATGCTTTAGTAGACAGAAATCCTTAGTCTTTTGAACATCTCCCTTTTGCATTTTAATCATATCTTTTCTTCCATTATCTATGTTCTGGAAGGTAAATAGCAACTCCTCAAAGCATGAGAGAATAATGTTCAATTTAAAATTTTATACCATTAAAATCTTATCACAGCATATTGAAGTGATAGGGCTAGGACACTTGCTTGGATGATGATATGGTTGACCATGTGTTAAAGATCACTCTTTTATCTGCAGTTTTGTATGGATTTGCTGCCTTAGATTACATCTATACTTAGTAGCATGTTGAATATTTGCTAGCATGGAAAATGTATAATATGATGCTAATACCATTGGTGACATTGCTTCTACGGTGAAATTGGTTGATTAGCATGTTACAAAATAGCAACACGTTTATAGGCAAGGACTGTATGTCTGAGGTTGTGTGCACAGTACAGCATTATGTTTATTATTTTCTCACCTTATGATTGTCCGTTTTAGCTTATTGTTTTGAGAATAATGTTGGGATGGAGATTATAATAAAGCATAAGAATTAAGGAGTGCATTTCATCCTTTATTAATGAAACCTTTGATGAAAAGAAGAAAAAGAGAGCAGAAGATTTAAGAGAAAATACTTGATTATTACCCTCAAGCCAATTGGGGTATATATATTACTTACAAGAGTACACACTAGATAAGAAAATAAATTAATTCCCTAATTATAGCTCAATCATATTACACAATCATATCCCTAATTATTATTACAAATCTAGGCTATATTTACAAAGATAATCTCAACACTCCCCCTCAAACTGGAGCGTACATATCATATGCTCCAAGCTTGTTACAAATATACTCGATTCGTGGTCCTCGAAGTGATTTTGTGAAAACATCAGCTAGCTATCATTTGAGTCGACAAAGCTAGTAGAAATACATCCGGACTCAATCTTTTGCCTAATAAAATGGCAATCCACCTCTAGATGTTTCGTCATCTCATGAAAAACTGGATTTGATGCAATACAGAGGGTAGCTTGATTATCACATATCAATTTCATTTGGCTAGTATCACTATATTTCAATTCCTGAAGGAGTTGCTTCAACCAGATGAGTTTGCATGTTGCTAAAGCCATAGCTCGATATTCTGCTTCTGCACTTGATCTTGCAACCACACTCTATTTTTTACTTTTTCAGGATATGAGATTCCCTCCAATCATAATACAATATCCTGAAGTAGATCGTCTATCTGAAGGGGAACCTACCCAATCTGCATCAGAATAGCCAACAATTTGTGAGTGACCCTTATCCTCATAGAGTAGACTCTGTCCTGGAGCTCCTTTGATATGTCTAAGAATGCGAATGATTGCATCCCAATGACTACTGTATGGAGTTTGAAGAAATTGACTAACCACACTTACAGCAAAGGAAATATCTAGTCGTGTGATAATGAGATAATTAAGCTTGCCGATAAATTTTCTGTATCTAGCAGGATCTTTAAGTGGCTCCCCCTGTTCAGGAACAAGCTTAACATTTGGATCCATGGGAGTGTCCACATGTCTATAGTCTAACATGCCTGTTTCTTCCAATATATCCAAAGCATATTTCCGTTGAGAAATTGTAATACCTGTTTTAGACTATGCCACTTCAATTCCCAAGAAATATTTCAATTTTCCCAGATCTTTAGTTTGGAAATGAGAGAGATTCCATCATAATTATTTCCTGTAATGATAATATCATCAACATAGACCACCAAGTAGATGCATCTATCACCATTGTAACGAAAAAATACGGAGTGATCAGAATTACTTCGAGACATTCCAAACTGTTGAACTACAGTGCTAAATCGTCCAAACCATGCTCTTGGAGACTGTTTTAGTCCATACAAAGAGCGCCGAAGACGACATACTAAGCTTGACTCCCCCTGAGCAATAAACCCTGGAGGTTGCTCCATATAAACTTCTTCAGCGAGCTCTCCATGAAGAAAGACATTTTTAATATCCAGTTGATACAGAGTCCAGTGATTAATTGCAGCCAATGAGATAAGGAGGTGAACAGAAGCTATTTTGGCTACGGGAGAGAAAGTATCACTGTAATCAAGCCCAAAAATCTGTGTGTAATCTTTAGCTACAAGGCGAGCTTTAAGGCGATTAATTTTGCCATCAGGTCCCACCTTAACTGTGTAAATCCATCGACAACTAACAGTAGACTTACGAGGTGGTAAGGATACTAGTTCCCAAGTTCCATTGTTATGCAGAGACTGTCTTGAGTATGGAGACAGCAGACATAGCAGAGATAAAAGTATAATAGGAAGGAGACAAACGATGGTAACTCATAAAATTATAAATGGGATGAGGATTTCGGGAAGAGCGAATACCTTTTCGAAGAGTAAGAGGAGTAGCTGCTGTAGTTGAAGGCATGATCGAAGTAAGTGATGATGGAACGGGAGGTGAGTCATTAAAAGTACCTGCATTGCATTAGGGAGAGAAATGTCATTGTTATTAGCAAATGGGTGAGACCGACGTGTATAGACCTAAAGAGGTGGCATAGGAATGAGAGATGGATACACTTGCGGCAAAGAAGAAATAGGAGCCGAGGTACAGGCAAAGTGCTAGGAACAAAAGTTTTGTGTGTTGGACTAGAAGAAAAGTAAGGAGAGGTTTCAAAAAAGGTGACATCTACAGACACAAAATATCTGTTAGTAGTAAGATCATAGCATTTGGAACTTTTTTGAAGCCGTGGATAGTCGAGAAAGACACATTTAACTGATTTGGGTTGGAGTTTGTCTTTGCCAGGAGTATGATCATGAACAAAGCATATACATTCGAAACACGCAGAGACAACTAGGTGGAATTCTGGTTAGGAAATAAGACAGAATGAGGACTTTGATGCTGCAAAACAGAGGAAGACATTCGGTTAATCAAGTAACAGGCGGTGATGACAGCTTTCCCCAAAAAACGCAATCATATCACACAATCATATTCCTAATTATCACTACAAATCTAGGCTATTTACAGAAATAATCTCAACAATTAATTTTTAGAATCAGTATGTATCGTATTTGGTTATCTCAATGGATCATTTTAAGATAATTCTAGGGGCTATGATGTGCTGTTTTTCAGTTTGTTCTTCATCACTTGTTGAGATTAATTAAGAGTACACTTATCATAACATAACCTTTTCTGTATTTATATTTTTCTACTAATGTTTTTCGGTATTTATATTTTGTGCTTTTTTTCCTCATACTTCTTTCAGACATCCATTTTGTATTTTTTTTTTCTCAAGCATTTCGGAGAGAAATCTGCTCCTTATAGTGGTAGTAGTGACAGACTAGCTTATTTTCCTCATCTCTTGAAATTTCATGTATTTGCAGCATACTAATTTGTAAATGTTCTTTTTTTTTTTCAGGGTTTTCTTCTGAAGCTCTTGCCCCAGGACATGATCTGGGTATGATCTCAGATATCCCAGCTACAGTCGCAGCAGTGAAGAATCCTACTTCAAAAATTGTATATGATGAGCACAATCATGAGCGTTTTCCACCTGGTGACCCCAGCAAACGTGCTTTTGCCTACTTCGTCCTCACAGGTGGCAGGTTTGTGTATGCCTCGTTAATTCGTCTTCTTATCCTCAAGTTTGTTCTGAGCATGTCTGCCAGCAAAGATGTCCTTGCCCTTGCATCCCTTGAGGTAGATCTCTCCAGCATTCAGCCCGGGACCACTATTACTGTCAAGTGGCGTGGGAAGCCAGTTTTCATCAGGCGACGAACTGAAGAGGATATTAGGTTGGCTAACAGTGTTGATGATGCCTCCCTTCGTGATCCTCAGGAGGACTCATCCAGGGTTAAGAATCCTGAATGGCTTGTGGTAGTTGGGGTTTGCACCCACTTGGGGTGCATCCCATTACCCAATGCTGGTGACTTTGGTGGGTGGTTTTGCCCATGCCATGGTTCACACTATGACATCTCTGGCAGGATCCGCAAGGGGCCAGCACCTTTCAATTTAGAGGTTCCTACTTACAGCTTCTTGGATGAGAATAAATTGCTTATTGGGTGAGAATTTCTGCAAGAATTTTTTTGTGGAGCATTTGGTTTGTGATCATAATAGACGTTGTCCCTTGCACCTGGGAACGACACGACAGTTTTGCAAATTTCTTCAATTTTTTTTTTTTTTTAATGTTGGCGTTTAGCTTAATGCTTTTTCATATGAGCAATGTACTTGCTGTCATTACTTGACCAGGTTATAATTTTTGGGAATAATACACCTGGATGTTGCTTAGCATTCTCAGGTTAATCGTATGAAGAATTGAAATTTTTTGGAATTGCTTTTTGTGATCATTAATTTTTCATTGAAGATTTCAACGGTTGGCACGGATGAATATACTGGGGTGTTTGGATGTTCTTTAGGGTCCTTTTGAAGCATATGTTGATATGGAAGAATTGTAAGATGATAATCAGTGAGTAAAATTTAGGAATGCTTTGCATCTAAACTTGCTTGTTGAATTGTGGTTATTTGTGAAAGGGGAGAGGATAGCCCGAACTTGGTGTGAGGTCAGATGTGTATATGCATTTTTTTCTGTTGATTCTCTCTCTCTCACATTTGGGTCCTCTTCTAGATTTAAGCTGACTGGCGATGCAGCACTAGAGGAAACAAGAAACAAATCCTTAAGGAAAAGAGAAGTAATTCTCAATTGTATTATCCTCGAATAATTGTTATAATCAAAAGCTGCGGGATTTTATAAATTAGCCCTATTTACAGAGCGCACAATCCTAAACAAATCAGGTTAGGAAACCCTAATTTATTGAATTAGGAATATTAGCTTGGTGCAAATATCGAGTGCTTATAAGAAATTTTCTGCATGTTTTCTTTCCCACACTTTTTTTCTGATCCTTTCATTTCATTTCCACAAAAGCCCTTTAATGCCTCCCTCCTTTGTTTTAACAATTAAGCTAACAAATGGCTTGACGAGTATTTTACTTTATAGCCGTATAATATGAATTTCCACCAAACGTGGAGTCTTTTGGGAGCAAAACCCATGTCTGTCTTGCCCCAATTTTAGTTTCCTTCAGCAAGCAATTTTCACACAAAATGTTAACATCAGAAGGCCGTCATACTTGAAATTCTGTAATTTGACTAATTATTACTATTTCCTTGAGATAAGAAGCCAGCAAACCATTGAAGCATGGGTGGAGACCCTTCAATAATGGGGTAGGTAGTTCTTTGTTTTAACTATCAAGACTATGTAGACTACCCATGAAAGAGGTGTGAGAGCAGAGCAAAATGCTGAAACATCAAGTGAGCTAGATGTGTTGGATAGGAACTAATGCTAGTGTGCCTCCATATATATCAGGGAGTTGGCTCTCATCAACGTCTTCAAGCAGAATGGATTTTAATTTTTTGTTCTCAACAAAAGTTATCTGCAGAAATTTGGAAACCATGTCCTCATATGCACAATACAGCGAACAAAATAGAGTTAAAATTTTAAATATATATATATGTGTGCATAATGTAGTTGCTCACTAAAAAGTCTGAAGTTTCTGAAATTTTGAAAACATCAAACACCATAAGCTTCTTAAATTTACAGAATTTTAGATTTGGGGCGCTGCTTCTTATATTTCAAACTTCTGGTTTCAGATCATTCATTTCATATTTAGGGATGCTAATCCTAAAAGTATTTACTAAAGATCTGCCTGTTTGAGACTGAGTGCTTAAGAAAATTGGTCCATTGAAAATATTTTCCTAACCAATGAAAAACTGAGCCATTTCTAAAGAAAATAACTTTCTTTTCAAATGGGAAAAAAAAGTATTCTATCTTTTGACAAACTCATTGAAATTGAAGAAATATTTAGGGAACAATATAAACAAGTACCAGTTAGGATAATGAATTACTCAGAAAGAAAAACATTTCATACCTTCTTCTTTGTTTTGTTGTTAATGAATGGAGAAATAAGCTTCCATGCAGTCATGAACATGGAAGGCACATGGACTATGAACAATTTGGCTAACCTCTCCGGATAGAAGTCCTGCAACCGAAACATTCATATTATCACTGCAAGTATTTTTACCTGCTGCTGCAGTATCCCATAATTACCTTATTCCAAAAATTAACATGGAGAAGTAGAAGTGAAACTTCAGGAAAAGAGGAGAGGTAAAACACAATCAATTTGCACAATTATGCATCAAATAAATATAATACCTGCAGTATTGATAGAGCTGCTAGATATCCACGTATGTCACTGTTAGTGTATCCCCATCCTTCAAGATCTGCAATGACCACAAACTTTTCCTGGCCAGTTGGCATTCTGCAACCCAGCAAGAGGTAACATAAGTTTGATTTATTGGCCAACTTAAACAAACATCTTAAATTAAACTAACATCTAATGATCGAATTAACAATGTTCTATCAAATTGTGAGGGGATTGAAAAGAAAATAACGAGGTCTATTCGGATTAGAGAATGTCTGGTGCATGATATATTTCTCAGAAATACACACAACCATCTTGCTCAATTCACATGGTCAATTTTGTTTTTGGGGGAAGCATCTACTGATCAATATAGTTTCATCAGATTTAATCGTATTGGTTGAAATAAATCATTTATGTCAAATTTCAATAATTTCATGTAAATCACTGATATATTCTTCTGCACAGATCATGGAGATCCAAAGTCAAAATAGATGAAGAGAATTACCTTTCACATACCCTTTCAAGACCGAAGACTAAAAAACCTGCAAGTATTTAAAAAAAAATCCCATCTTTATTGTATGTCTAATTAGTTAGAGCAGGATGCTTCAAAACTTCCCATTCTAATGCAAATACAAAGAACAAAATTTGAATGAGGCAGTTGTAAACATGACGAAACTCAAAAAATAAGGGAGGGGGGGGGGGGGGGTTTCCAAGCTTAAGACTTACGCTTGAACTCCTCCAAATTTCCATTGGAGGGCTTATGCTTGGCAGCAAAGAAAACAAGTACAGGGTGATTCTTCTTATCAACGCCTTGCATAAACAACTTGTTTTGGGCAAGTTCATTTAAAATATCTGATGTAGATACAAAGCCATTAGGGAGAAATGATCGCCTCCAGCTTAGGTACCTGAGAAACAAGGTAGAAGCCTTCTCAATGTCCAATTCACGAGCTCGCAAAAATCTCCGGAGCATCAAATCATCCACTGCCTGAAAATGGAAAGCAAAACATACACACATTCTAAATGAAGTGGAAAATTGGAAGCAAACAGAAAGAACGACATCTGCTCAACTTCACCCGAGCTGAGATCAATTCAGGTTTCGGATTTGATGGCGAGACAAAGTAGAAATCGTATGAAACATCAGCAAAAGACTTGTCCAAGTCTTTTACAAATAAAAAAGATAATGGAAGAGAGCAGAAAATTGGGAAACCTTGGCGGAGGGATCTTCTCTTTCGACATGGGCTCTCATAAGACGGACTTTGTATTGCTGTATCTCATTGCTTTCCTCTCCATTTGCTTGCTCGCCATTGTTGAATTCCATGTTTCCTTGATTCTTCAACAACTAATACGAAATTTGATTGCAGAATTCTAATCCAAAGAGAGGATTCACCGCAGTTGGAGAGTTCGTGCAATCGTGCTTTTAGTTGTGAAGTAATGGTCTGGCTTATGCTCACTCAGGAGAAAGATGAATTAATTTTCTACTGATTGATGGTTTTCCTGAAAACATTTTTTAAAAATCTTTTATGTTTTTAGTGCTTGAATTATTTAAAACGTTGATTGATAAAAATATAATTGTCATTTATTTAAAGAAAATTATTTTATAATAATTTTATCTTTTTAATTGAGAATTTCACATGTTAAAAATCTTACTAATATTGATTTAATTTTTCTTTATAATTTTCATGATCATATTTTAATTTTATATTATAATTAGTTATTTTAATTGTGTTGTGTGGCAGACTCAAATAAATAGAAAAATATACACATAAATTTCTGACAGGACATGTATTGCTTATCTATACTTCAATTTTTCATTATATTTAAGTTAGTAAAAAAATCAATTGATCAAAAGTATTTTTCTAATCAATGAGAAATTTAAATTATTTTTTATATTTTAAAAATTTTATTAATATTACTAATGTGTCGAAAATAAAACTGAATTGAAAAAAAAAAAAAGGTTAACATTTATGAGTAATCATTTTGACGCTCAAGCTAATAAATTATTAGAATGGGCAAATGTAATAAATTATTTTGAGTTTAAATTAAGTGTGTAACAATGCGTACATTGAATATGCACTTTTGCTTTTATACTGGAAGAAGATATAGTTATTTATCACACCTTTTAGAAATCCGACTAATACCGGCTAGTGAATAAAGAATTTCGTGACTATAGATGTAATGGGAATCTGGTAGATTATATTCGCTAATGGTACCTTTCCATTAACACTTGACCTACTCAGGAGAGGGTGAGTCTTGGTGAAGCACCGACGGTTACAGTGTCTTGGTCTTCGTTTCTATGGGTGAGACTTCTGTGACCGTGTGTCAATTTACTAGACTCTTATCACGTGATCCTGTTCTATGATGACAGATTATGGCTTACTTTGGACGATTACTATATCGTATTAGAGGTCTTTCATTAATCTTCAATTTTTCAGATTCGAATATTACGATTGTCTCACGATCTTGGACATGTGGCATGTCCGGATTGGCTCTTCATACCACGTTTCTTCGCCTGTTCCTGGACATAAATGATGACTACATTGCTTCTCGAGCTGCAATTAAATCTGCCGCGAAAATCAGAATATAAAAATCTTTCTTCTCCTTCGATTACCACCTTTGCTCTCAATTGCTCTATGATCTTCAAAAAAGACTTGACCACTCAATTTCTCATTCTTACATTTCCTTAAGGTAATTCTCATTTCTGCTTTTTCCATAAAATTGAATAGAACCTCTTCTTCTTCTTCTTCACCATCCTCCTCTAGTGGAGGTTCCACCTCAAGTTCTTCCTCCGGAGTCCCATCCAAGCTCCTGCTCCTATCATTCCATTACGAGCGATCCATGATAACGAAAGCATCTTTGTGAACGACATCTTTTTCGTGCTGACTAAGAATGATGTAGACCGATTGCATGACAACTATCAGATCTCTTGGGATACTTTTCGGATTTATGCTCCATACCCGAGCGAATGTGTGGACAATCAGATCCCTATAGAAGATACAATCATGGTTTATGAAGAGCAACTGAAGGCAGATCTTTAATTTCCTATGGACCTATTCTTCGTTGAAGTCCTTCATTTCCACAAGCTTGCAGCCGTCCAACTGCACCCAAACAACTGGAGGATTTTGGTGGCTTTCCGCTTTGTCTGTTTTAACAATAACATTGAGCCAAGCATAGCTCTCTTCTCACAGTTGTATCAGTTGGGTATCCAAAAAAATAAAGAATTATGGTTCTTCAGTGAGAAAAAAATGCCACCCTCTTTGACCGGATACCTTCCTTCTTGACGCGCTGGAAGAACAAGTTTTTTCAACCTCCACCATAGGGTATCCGGGGGTTTTGGTCATCTCCATACAAGCTGAAACATATATGTGGAGTTGAAAAAGGATGGGGTCCTAGTCACAGAGGGATAAGGAAGAGGCTTTGGATGTCCTCTAAAGGATGGCTTCAACCCAGAGAATGGATATTAAAGTGGCAGTAAGGAACACCACTTTATCTTGGTAAAGCCACTTTCAGGCAAAGCAAGCTTAGATGCCTCAGCCAACCGTTTAGCAAATCCCTCTAATGACCTTACCTTCACCTACCGAGTAAGGTATTTTTACTTTTTAACTATTTTTGCCTTTGACATTATTTTTCTTACTCATTCTTTGCACAACATGGCAAAAAAGAAAACTAAGTTCGCCGAAGCGGCATGTGTAACGACCCGAAAATCGGACCGCTACCGGCGCTAGGATCCAGATCGGCTTAAGATCGCTGGGACCCGTAGCAAGCCTGACATGTAATCTGTAAACCTGTTTAATCCCATACATGATCAACAATCATACATAAAAATTAAAACTTTTCTTTCATACATTCTATCATACACCAAACTCAACCTGTGCATACACTGAACATAAACATAATCATAACCATTGACCCCTCTGTGGGATCTCATCAATGCCCCAATGGGCGATACAACATAAGTTGAGTTGGTTTACATAAACATCATAAGACATCTAAGATCATGTATTAAAAGGGACAACAATACCCATAGAGTCAAGCACAACTTCTAATCCTCAATATCATTATACATAACATGACTATTCAACTTTACATCATCTTACAATTTATCATGTCCACTTTCTATCTATTACAAACACATGACTTTACTCTTCTTGACTTCTCTGTCTAGCCCGTACCTGCAATCCTGGGGGATTAGGGAAAAGAGGTGAGCTACTAGAGCCCAGTGAGCAGAATAATGGAAAACAACATTTAAAATCTCATGCCATCATGTAATGCAACACATCACAACAAATCACATCTCGGATGGTATTGTCACCAATAGTCCTCTACATTCCAAAGTGCCGGGACGTAGAATGGGTACAACCGGTCTTTCTCTTAACATAACATATCATAACATTCCAATGTGCCAGGGACGTAGAATGGGTACAACCTGGACTTTCTCTTACATAGTGCCAGGGACGTAGAATGGGTACAACCTGGACTTCCATACCATATCATGCCGTAACATCATCATACCATATGAGGACTAAAGGATCACCCAATAACCAATCCACATCAACATCATAAATGCAATGCAACATATTCGTGAATTCTAATGCAAACAACCTAATTCATCACATGGCATTCATGATGCATGAACATGCTAAAAACTTTATGATTTATTTGCTTTAAATCGTAAAGGTTTATTCTACTCACCTCTGGCTGAAGCTCTACTGACTCAGAAGCAGCTGAACTCACTGCTGGGGTCCTCGGTTCCTCGGGTCCGAATCTACACAGGTGAACTCAAATGAGGGACCAAACAACTAGAACATAATTCTAAAAACATCCCCCAAAAACCCCCTAAAATACCTCAAAACAATCATGCAAAAACATGCAAGGGAAGGCTGAACAGGGCACTTTCGGCGGCAGGTTCGGCGGCCGAAAGTCCCTTCAGAGCTGAAAGTCAGGCAGGTTCGGCGGCACCTTCGGCGGCCGAAACTCCCAGACAGAGGCGAAACTCATGCATGTTCGGCGGCACTTTCGGCGGCCGAAACTCCCAAACAGAGACGAAAGTCTCCTTTCGGGGGCAAGCTTCGGCAGCTGAAGGCTGCTTCCACAAGCATGTTCGGCGGCCGAAAGTTCCTTCGGTTGCCGAACCTGGTTTCCCCTTTAGTGGCAGAAACTCAGCTCTTCTATGCATATACGCCTCCCATTCCATCCAAACATGCATAAACTTATTCTAAAACACACATACACAAGCATACAAGCTCCTAGGGGCTTCAAACTATCTAAAACCCCATCTACAACACATCAAACATGCATTTGCAAGCCACATTGTTCAAAACACAACATAAACTCATAAACCTAACCATAAGCTAAACATGCATTCTACCCCATAGATCTTCATAAAACTTACTTAAAACATGCAATAAGCTTAAGATCGGCTCTTACCTCTTGAAGATCGAGAGAGAGACGACCTAATCTTGGAGATGGGAGATTTTCAACTTCCTTGGGTCTCCAAGCTCAAAACTTGCTCAAAACTTGAAAATCTTCAAAACAAGATGAAAACTTGTGAAAATCATGAAAGATTTGAAGGAAGAACTCAAGGAACAGTGAGGAACGGCGGAGAGCTCACCTTGGCCGAAAATGGGGAAAAAGCTCGCCCGTTTTCGGCTAAGGGACCCTTTTATAGTGGCTGGCCAGGCCACGTTCGGGGGCCGAACGTGCCTCCGCATGCATGCCATGTTCGGCGGCCGAACCTAGTCTTCCCTCACTTATGCCTTCGGGGACCTAAGGCACACCCAAAATGCCTGCATGTTCGGCGGCCGAACTTGAGGTTCGGCGGCCGAACCTGGGTTTTCCTCCAAGGTTACTTTCATACAAAACTCATTTTCCTTTTTACTTAAAAGCATCAAATACATTAAAACATTTTATGAAAACATGGTTTTACCCTTCTAGAGGTCTCCGACATCCGAGATTCCACCGGACGGTAGGAATTCCGATACCGGAGTCTAGCCGGGTATTACATTCTCCCCCCCTTAAGAACATTCATCCCCGAATGTTCCTCAACTAGCACATAGCATGGCATACACATATCATACATACAAAGCACATAAAACTCACAAGGAACAAACCTCAGAAAAGATAAGGGTATTGCTGGAGCATGGACTCCCATGTCTCCCAAGTGCACTCTTCCATATTGTGGTGGTTCCACAGGACTTTCACCATCGGGATTTCCTTGTTTCTCAGCTTTCTGATCTGGGTGTCTATGATCTGCACTGGCTGCTCGACATAGGTGAGATCTTCTTGGATCTCCACACCAGGCTCACTAAGAACCTTGCCCGGATCTGACACGAACTTTCTCAGCATGGAAACATGGAAAACAGGATGGATTCTTGCCATTGAAGCAGGCAAATCTAGCTTGTACGACACATTCCCAATCTTCTGTAAGATTTCAAAGGGTCCGATATATCGTAGGGCTAGTTTACCTTTCTTCCCAAAGCGAACCACTCCTTTCATTGGAGACACTTTGAGCAATACCAGATCCCCCTCCTGAAACTCTACTTACCGTCTGCGGATGTCTGCATAACTCTTCTGTCTGCTTGCAGCAGTCTTGATTCTTTCTCTGATTATGGGTACCACCCTGCTGGTAATCTCTACTAGCTCAGGCCCTGCCAAGGCCTGTTCTCCAACCTCTTCCCAGCAAACAGGTGATCAGCACTTCCTCCCATACAAAGCTTCATATGGAGCCATCCCGATGCTAGCATGATGGATGTTATTGTAGGCAAACTCCACCAAGGGTAGATGTTGCCTCCAAGAACCACCAAAATCTAGCACACACATTCTAAGCATATCCTCGATAGTCTAGATGGTCCTTTCTGACTGTCTGTCAGTCTGGGGGTGGAAGGCAGTACTGAAATCCAACCTGGTACCCATGGCATTTTGCAGACTCCGCCAAAACTTGGAGGTGAACTGGGGCCCTCTATCAGACACTATTGAAACAGGAACCCCATGCAGCCTGACGATTTCATCTACATACACTTGCGCCAACTTGTCCACAGAATAGCCACTCCTGACAGGGATGAAGTGAGCAGATTTGGTGAGTCTGTCCACAATCACCCATATGGAGTCCAATCTGTTGGACGTCGCCGGTAACCCCACTACGAAATCCATAGTTATATTCTCCCATTTCCACTCTGGAATAGGTAGCGGGTTAAGCATTCCAGCCGGCTTCTGATGTTCCAACTTCACCCTCTGACACACTTCGCAGGCTGACACAAACTGTGCCACTTCTTTCTTCATCGCTGGCCACCAATAAACTTTCTTCAGATCTTGATACATCTTGGTGGCTCCGGGGTGAACGCTGTATCTTGCATTATGAGCCTCCCTCATAATGTCTCCTTTTAGCCCTATGTCATCTGGTACACACAATCGACTCCCATAGCGAAGGATCCCCTTACTGTCAAATCTGAACTCACTGTCCTTGCCTGACTGAACAGTCCTGGCAATCTTTACTAACTCTGGGTCCTCATGCTGTTTCTGAGCCACTTGCTCCAGAAACACAGGTGTCACTCTCATCTGGGCCACTAAAGCACCTGTACCAGACAACTCCAACTGTAGACCTTCATCAATAAGCTTGTAAAACTCCTTCACCACTGGTCTCCTCTCAACCGTGATGTGGGATAAACTGCCTAGTGACTTCCGGCTTAGGGCGTCTGCCACGACATTCGCCTTACCCGGATGATACTGAATCTTGCAATCATAATCACTCAGCAGCTCTACCCATCTCCTCTGTCTCAAGTTCAAATCTTTTTGACTCAGGATGTACTGCAGGCTCTTATGATCTGTAAAGATCTCACATTTTACCCCATAGAGGTAGTGCCTCCACATTTTGAGTGCAAAGATTACTGCTGCCATCTCAAGGTCATTCTGCATTAGTACACAACCCAGTCCCACACGGGACGCATCACAGAAGACTGTAAAGTCCTCATCACTAGATGGCAGAGCTAACACTGGTGCTGAAGTCAACCTCTTCTTAAGCTCTTCAAAACTCTCTTCGCACTGGTCGGTCCACACAAACTTCTGATTCTTCCTGGTTAACCTGGTCAGAGGAGCTGCAATCTTTGAGAAGTCCTGAACGAACCTCCTATAGTAACCTGCCAAACCCAAGAAACTCCTGATCTCCGTCACTGAAGTGGGTCTAGGCCAGTTAGCCACAACTTCTACCTTCTTGGGGTCCACCTCTATTCCTTTCTCTGACACTACATGCCCCAAGAATGAGATGCTCCTCAGCCAGAACTCACACTTGGAGAACTTGGCATACAAGCCATGTTCCCTCAAGGTCTGAAGAACCAACCTCAGATGATGGGCATGCTCCTCTGCATTCCTGGAATACACTAAGATATCATCTATGAAGACAATAACAAAGTGATCCAGGTATTGGCTAAACACTCTGTTCATGAGATCCATGAATGCTGCAGGGGCATTGGTTAACCCGAACGGCATTACAAGGAACTCAAAATGCCCATATCTGGTCCTGAAAGCTGTCTTTGGCACATCTTCTTCTCTGATCCTCAGCTGATGATACCCAGATCTCATATCTATTTTGGAAAAACAACCCGCTCTTGCTAGCTAGTCGAATAGATCGTCGATCCTTGGCAATGAGTATTTATTCTTGGTAGTGACTTTGTTCAACTGCCTGTTGACTCGCGGTTGTCGAAGCAGGTCAAAAATAACCTTTCTGGTTATCAATAATTTACAACTGCAGATAGTGGTGAAAGGATCGAATCCACAGGGAATTGAAGACTTACCTATTTTTCTTATCAAGACCAATAAAATAAACTGAAATAAAAATAAACTGCAAAAGAAGAAAACTGAAAACGAGATAAACTGAAACGAGATAAAACTGAAAACGAGATAAACTGAAATGAGATAAAACTGAAATGAGATAAAACTGAAATGAGATAAAACTGAAAGAGAAATAAACGGAAAGCAAAATAAACTAAAACGAGATAAAACTGAAACCAACTAAACTCTAAGTAAAATGGGGGGGGTTTTGAGATTGATTTAATTAATCTAAAACTGAAAGCAATAAAAATAAGGCAAATAATAAAAATAAAGAGAAATAAATAATAAGAAAGATCTAGTTGAAGAATTGGATCCACTTTAGTTGTTGGGATTGATCATTGACACTTAGTTTCCTTTGGGTTGATTCAATAGATTAGTTATGGAGATGGAAGACGCTTCTCACCACCATTATCTCTCCTTATTATTAAACCAATTAGGGAACGTCCTCTAATTAATTACTAATTAACAAATTGCCAAGGAACGTCCTTGGGCCTTAGGCATTAAAACAATTGTCAATTGCATTAAGAAATAGAGAGATTCAATCCTAACTACCCAAACGTATGGAGATAATGCTAGATCATACAATTTCCTTAGGTTTTATCCCAAGTGTTCTTATGTAAGAATAATCTAAGCAATTACGGACTTAAATCATCCAAACTAACATATTATTACTTTGCAATCAAGAATCAACGTAGATCTAAACAACAAAGCAATATTGAAATCAAGCTTGAAATTGCATAAATATTGAACAACCAAAAGTTAAACAATGTTTGATCAAGTCTCCCAATCCATAAAACAACCAAAGTATCACCTAATCTTCAACTAGAATAAAAGATTTCAGCCTCTCATGGCTAAAACAAAACAAAAAATAAAAGAAAAGAAGAAAGGTAGAAGAAGAGATGTGAATTTCGTAGGTGTCTCCCAAGGGGAGCTTAAGGACCTGTAGAGGCACCTTATGTGGCTTTTTATAGTTGAAAAGTGTTTTCCTAGGTCATACTTACTGCCCAAGAGGTATTTTCTGCCCAAGATGTGTCTGAAAAGGAAAGAATCGCGCTTTTCGGCTTCAGAAGGAAGGCTGCGCGAAAATGCACTGCGGAGAGAAGTGGGTGCGCACGGTTTGGTCTCAGAAAGGGAAGGAGGCGCAGATTGTGCTTCCTAAATAAGTTTAGATGCTGACCTTGCTTCCTAATTAGTGTAGAGGCTGCCCAAGGTGCTGCCCATGTGCAACTTGCTGCCCAAGTTGTTGCAAAAGAGGAAAGAATCGGACTGCAAGGCTTCAGAAGAAAGTTGGCGCGCAGATTGCCTTCAGAATAGGAAAGGAGCATACCTTGTGCTTGAAAAGGAAGGAAGAGCGATCCAAGGCTGCCAATGGAGGAAGAAAAGTCATGGCTTGATGTTCATAAGGAAATATGCACGTACCAAGGCTTTCAAAAGAGGAAGGACGCGCGGATCATGCTTCCAGAAGAGGTGGCGCGCACATGGATTGCAAAAGAGGCAGGAGAATGCAGTCATTAATGTGCAGAAGTGGAAAGATATCTGTCCAGTCTTTAATTTTTAGGTGGAGCCTTCATTTGAATTTTGAATGCTGAACGCAGAAGAGGAAGAGCATCTCTTTGAGATCTTGCTGCCTAAATAGGAAGATATGACTGCTGCAGTGTGTGCACATCTTTGAACAAGGAAAGAAAGATCTGCGATTTGAATTTCAAATAATCTTCTGACTGAGCTTTCCTTGTTTGCTTTTGCTTCTGCACTTTCCTCATTTGGAAACTTTCCTTTTCTGGAAACTTTCCTTTTTTGGCACTTTTTAGCAGTTTTAAGAGCATCTTCTCCAGATTGTCTCTTTACACCTAATATCTGCAAAACATAATTAAAACCACAAAATTAAGTAGAAAAGATGTAAATAAACATCAAGAACATAATGATAAAATGGACTAAAATATGCTCTATCAAATACCCCCACACCTAACCTTTTGCTTGTCCTCAAGCAAATAAACATAGTCAAATAAGCTTTCTTTGCTACTTGATCCTTATTTCCACTTAAGCTCTTACTCTAGACACCTATTTCGAATCATTGCAGTGAAGAATATATGCATGAAGATTACTCACCTTCTTTTCTTGTTTCCCTTTACTTACCATGGCTAGGATTTGTTTTCCTCAAGAGAGACCATACATGCACATTATTTGTTAAGACTTTTTCTAGCTTTCGGTGTGACTTGCCCTTACCTTGAAGTACTTTATTCAGGCTTTTGCACTTTAGACCTTGGAAAGGTCACCAACCTATTTTTGATTGAAGGTTTATATTTTTCAGTTGGTCACCTATCCAAGTGGCTACTAGCTCTGTTCATAGTCTTTTGACCATTGGAACAATTTTTAATTTGTGCTTTTGAGGCCTTTGCCTTTGCTGAATTTTCTTTCTCTCAATGATTTGGGCAAATCAACACCAATTGCTACATCAAGTCACATTAAGTTCATTCACATAATTTTCAATTTATTCTCATCAATTGAGGGTCATCAATTTATTTTTCACCATGACAAACTCAAAGATTCAATTCAAAAGGCAATTCTCAAACATGAATATAACTCACTGCAATTGATTCAACATAAGTTTAAAGAGTCATCACATCAATGGGGTCATGGAAAGAAAAGCTCATCCAACATAGTTCATATGATGAGTAAAGCATCTCAAAAACGGAAATAAAAAATAAAAAAAAACTGTGGCTATCTGTGTGTTATTGAAAGCAAAAATGAAAAATTTCAACTAATGCAAGCAAACTAAATGTAACGACCCCAAAATGGACCGTCACCGGCGCTAGGATTCAGGTCGGCTTAAGGCCGCCAGAACCCGTAGCAAGCCTGCTATACTCTCTGTGTACCTGTAAACCTCATACATGATCATACATATTATGTGCAAATAAAACTCTTTTCTGAACCAAGGCTTAACCTGTGCATGCACTATCTCTGTACTCTGTACTCATGTACTCTGTACTCTGTATCCCTGACTAGAGCTTGCTCTAGATGGGCTATCTCATACCTGTTAAGCCTGGTTTTCACACATACAGAAAATCATATATATACATACACAGATCATGCATACATCACTAGGTCACTAGGTCAAGCAACAACTATTACATCTCTTTAAGATTACATGTCCACTCTACGCTATTACAGATCTCTTTACTTTTTCTGTACTCTGCTGGACTGTCCCTGTACACTATACACTGAACCTGCAAAACTGGGGTTAAGGGAGTGGGATGAGCTCTATAGCCCAGTGAGTAGAACAGTAAAACATCTCATTAAAATATGATCTCATGAAATGCACCATATCACAGACAAGCCACATCAAGAGTAAACCTGTCACCACATAGTCCCAGTAACTCTGTGCCAGGGCGTAGAATCGAGCACCTGGTCTTCCTGTCATATATGTATATGTGTATATAACACCTGTGAACTTACCATTGCCAGGGCGTAGTCAAAGGCTCCTGGACTTTGCTATATACCTGCCAGGGCGTAGTCAAAGGCTCCTGGTCTTTGCTATACGTGCCAGGGCGTAGTCAAAGGCTCCTGGACTTCCTGTCTGAGACTATTGGATCATTCAGCATTTACTCACATCAACAAAGAACTATGCAATGCAACATATTCGTGGATACTAATGCAATCACCCTATGGTATCATCATGATGCATGAGATATGCTAAAAGCAATTTGTGGTTCAATTAAAAGTCATAAGTTTAGTTCCACT